>NW_013547770.1:0-1850 GCF_000499425.1 Eimeria acervulina
ATAAACGGAGACAGGAGACACGAATATATATATATATATATATGTTTACATCTGTATATGCATGTATAGACAAGAAACAGGCATATATACGTAAGAGACAGAAAGACAGAGACAAAAACTAAACAAAGAGCGAGAGAGGGTAGGGTTAGAGACAGAGACAGAGAGACACAGATAAAGAGACAGAGACAGACAGAGACAGGAGACAGAAGGAGAGAGACAGTATTCTTTAGCTAGCCATTGCTAGCTAGCTAGCTAGCTGCAGTTAGCTAGATAGCTACAGCCTACTGCCACCCGGGAGGGGCAAAGGAGACAGCTGCAGCTGCTGTTGCTGCTGCAGGTAGTTCTGCTGCTGTGTTGTAGTAGCAGCAAGATGTCTTCTGTTGTTGTTGCTGCTGCTGCTGCTGTGTACAGAGAACAGCAGAGTTTTTTCGTTTGGTGTACATACACTCTGCTGCAGGCATTTTTGTGTGTCTTGCTGCTGCTGCTGCTGCTGCTGCTGCTGTCTCTTTGCTGTCTCTCTATATATATCACCCTTCTCTCCTGCGTGTCTCTTTCTATTTATAAATTAAGTATATGTGCATACACAATTACATCTATACATTAACCTAAATATATACACACATATATATATATATATATATATATACATATATACATATACATTATATATACACTTATTTCTATGTTTGCTCAAGTTGCTGTAGTTCCTTCTGTGTTGTTTATTTGTTTATTTATTTATTATTTTATCTGTCTCCTTTCTTCATTGTCTTTGCTTCTTTATCTGTATCTACTCCTCAGCTGTTTCCTGCTGTCTCCTTCAGCAGGTGTATATACACCTCAATGAATATACATCTGCGTTTGATTGAGGTGTATATGCACCTCATGAAGATGCAGGTGTGCATACACCTTAATAATAAGCATATATATAATATAATATATATATATATATATATACATATGTATACACCGGAAGGAGGTTCGGGTGTACATACACCTCAATGAAATATGATATAGAGGTGTGCATACACCTCAATGAGGTTAAGGTGTATATACACCTCGTGTAGCGGAGTTTGCTGCCAATTGACAGAGACCTCTTCAGGTGTACGTACACCTCAAGCAAAAAGACAGCAGCAGAAGCTGCAGGGGCTCCTGCTGCTGCTGCTGCTGCTGCTGCTGCTGCTGCTGCTGCTGCTGCATCAGCAGCAAGAGACACTTACCGCCGTCCCCTTCCTCTCCCTCTCCCTCTGCTGCTTCTGCTGCTCCCCATAGCAAAACAGTTTGCTGCTGCTGCAGCACCAGGCTGCGGTGCTGCTGCTGGGGCTGCAGGCCCAAAGCCGGGGATCAAACCTCCTGGCGCGCACCCTTGCTGCAGTTGCTGCTGCTGCAGCTGCTGTTGCTGCAGCTGCTGTTGCTGCAGCAGCTGGTGCTGCTGCACCTGCTGCGGCATTCCAAACCCGAATGGAGAGCCTGACGGCTGCACTGCTGCTGCTGCTGCTGCTGCTGCTGCTGCTGCTGCTGCTGCTGCATCAGCAGCAAGAGACACTTACCGCCGTCCCCTTCCTCTCCCTCTCCCTCTGCTGCTTCTGCTGCTCCCCATAGCAAAACAGTTTGCTGCTGCTGCAGCACCAGGCTGCGGTGCTGCTGCTGGGGCTGCAGGCCCAAAGCCGGGGATCAAACCTCCTGGCGCGCACCCTTGCTGCAGTTGCTGCTGCTGCAGCTGCTGTTGCTGCAGCTGCTGTTGCTGCAGCAGCTGGTGCTGCTGCACCTGCTGCGGCATTCCAAACCCGAATGGAGAGCCTGACGGCTGCAACATTCGCTGCTGTTGCTGTTGCTGCTGCTGTTGCTGCTGC
>NW_013547769.1:0-2115 GCF_000499425.1 Eimeria acervulina
GACGAACCAACACACAGTATCCAGCCTTCATTACCCCTCTCCAAGACCAGCCCATCGCGTCTTCAAACGCACCACTAAATACCTGCGCGACAATAAAAGGACACAGTGCTCCACCTACACAACCCCTGACCTTCCTCCAACATTAGCTGCCCGTCTTGCCCTATGCAAAGGCATCCACTCAAACAAATATCGGCCACTCAAATCCTCATACCCAACTCCCAACATACCACTTCGGCTCCTTCCGAAACAAAACCCATACTCAACAACCCATCGCTGCTCGTCACACACATCACAGTATATTGCCCCCATTTAGCTTCCCCCATCCCCCACTCAGTCCACAGGGCTGCAGCTGCCAAATCCAATGCAGTGTTCAACACGCATATGCCCCTCATCTTGCATTTATCCGCACTTGCTGTGTGGCAATATACACTGAACGCTACACAGTCTAGTATGAACCAGCACACAGTATCCAGCCGGGATTAGCGCTCACACACACCTGCGCATCGCGTCCTCAAACGCACCACTAAATACCTCCTCAGCGACACAATGACACAGCGCTACACCTACACAACCCCTGACCTTCCTCCAACATTAGCTGGCTGTCTTGCCGTATGCAAAGGCATCCACTCCAACAAATATCGTCCACACAAACACTCCTAACCAACTCCCAGCATACCGCTTCGCCTCATGCCTAATCACAATCCATGGGTTAATCCGCGCCGCTTCTTCTCACACACCTCACACTATATTACACCCATTCAGCCTCCCCCCATCCTCCACGCAATGCACAACGCTGCAGCTGCAAAACCTTCGCCTCCTTCCTAATCACAAGACATGCTCGAAATCGCGCCGCTTCTTGTCACACACCTTACACTATATTACCCCCATTTAGCTTCTCCCCATCCTCCACGCAATGCACAACACTGCAGCCGCCAAACCCAGTGCAGTGTCTAACACACCGCAATGCCTCATCTTGCATTTAACCGCACTTGCTGTGTGCAATATACGCTGAACGCTACACAGCCTAGTATAAACAAGCACACAGTATCCAGCCTCCATTAGTCTTCACCCACACCAGCGCATTGCCTCCTCAAACGCACCACTAAAAACTTCCTCAACGACAAAATGACACAGCCCTCCACCTACACAAACCCTGACCTTCCTCCAACATTAGCTGGCTGTCTTGCTGTATGCAAGGGCTTTCACTCCAACAAATATCGGCCACTCAAATCCTCCTAACCAACTCCCAACCCTTCGCCTCCTTCCTAATCACAACCCACCCTCAACAACCCTCCGCTTCTTATCACACACTTTACAATATATTACAACCATTTAGCTTTCCCCCCATCCCCCAGGCAATGCACAGCGCTGCAGCTGCCAAACACGCGCACCAGTTCATCGCTTCCTCAAACGCACCACTAAATACCTCCGCAGCAATAAAAGGACACAGTGCTCCACCTGCACAACCCCTGGCCTTCCTCCAACATTAGCTGCCCGTCTTGCTGTATGCAAAGGCATCCACTCAAACAAATATCGGCCACTCAAATCCTCCTAACCAACTCCCAACATACCACAAAACCCATGCTCAAAATCCCACCGCTTCTTGCCACACACTTTACAGTATATTACTCCCATTTAGCTTCCTCCCAACCCGTACTCAATGCACAACGCTGCAGCTGCCAAATCCAATGCAGCGTGCAACACGCTTATTCGCCTAATCTTGCATTCAGGCGCACTCGCTGCGTGGCAATATAAGCTGAACGCTACACAGCCTAGCATCACCCAGCACACAGTAACCAGCCTCCATTACCGCCCACGGGCACCAGCTCATCGCTTCCTCAAATGCACCACTAAATACCTCCTCAACCACAAAATGGCACACTGCTCCACATACACAACCCCTGACCTTCTTCCAACACTAGCTGCCCGTCTTGCCGTATGCAAAGGCATCCACTCCAACAAATATCGGCCACTCAAATCCTCATACCCAACTCCTAAAACACCACTTCCGCTCCTTCCTAATCACAACTCATACTCAAATACCCCCCAATTCTTGTCACACACTTTGCACGGTCTTACCACCATTCAGCTTCCCCCCACCCCCCACTCAATACA
>NW_013547768.1:0-1915 GCF_000499425.1 Eimeria acervulina
CATCGCCTTCTCAAACGCACCACTAAATGCCTGCTCAACCACAAAATGACACACTGCTCCACATACACAACCCCTCACCTTCCCCAAACATTAGCTGCCCGTCTTCCCGTATGCAAAGCCATCCACTCCAACAAATATCGGCCACTCAAATCCTCCTAACCAACTCCCAACATACCACTTCGCCTCCTTTCCAATAGCAGCCCATACGCAAAATCCCGCTGCTTCTTTTCACACACTTTACACTATATTATGCGCCCTTAGACCCCCCCATCAGCCACTCAATCCACAGCGCTGCAGCTGCCAAATACAATGCTGTGTTCAACACGCATATGCTCCTCCTCGTGCACTTATGCGTACTTGCTGTGTGGCAATATACGCTGAACGCCAGCCACTCAATCCACAGCGCTGCAGCTGCCAAATACAATGCTGTGTTCAACACGCATATGCTCCTCCTCGTGCACTTATGCGTACTTGCTGTGTGGCAATATACGCTGAACGCCTGAACGCAGACCCCCCCATCAGCCACTCAATCCACAGCGCTGCAGCTGCCAAATACAATGCTGTGTTCAACACGCATATGCTCCTCCTCGTGCACTTATGCGTACTTGCTGTGTGGCAATATACGCTGAACGCTACACAGTCTAGCACGAACCACCAAACAGTATCCAGCCTCCACTACCCCGGACGCGCACCACCGCAGCGCCTCCTCAAACGCACCACTAAATAACTGCTCAACCACAAAATCACACACTGCTCCACAAACACAATCCCTCACCTTCCTCCAACATTAGCTGCCCGTCTTCCCGTATGCAAAGCCATCCACTCCAACAAATGTCGCCCACTCAAATCCTCCTAACCAACTCCCAGCATTCCACTTCGCTCCCTTCCTAATCAGAACCCATACGCAAAATCCGGCTGCTGCTTGTCACCCACCTTACACTATATTACCCGCTCTTAGCCTCCCCCCAGCAGCCACTCAATCCACAGAGCCGTCGCTGACTACCCCCCACCCACACCACCGCATCGCTTCCTCAAACACACCACTAAATAGCTGCTCAACCACAAAATGACACAGTGGTCCACATACATAACCCCCTGACCGTCCTCCAGCATTAGCTGCCCGTCTTTCCGTATGCAACGCCATACACTCCAACAAATATCCGCCACTCAAATCCTCCTAACCAACTCCCAACATACCACGTCGCCTCTTTTCCAATAACAGCACACGTATATGCGCCTAAGCTTGCATTTATTCGCACAGCCTGTGTGGCAATATACGCCAAACGCCACACCGCGGGGCATGAACCCGCGCACAGTATCTAGCCTTCATTAACGCCCACTCACACCACCGCATCGCTTCGCCAAACGCACCACTTAATACCTGCTCAACCACCAAATGACACACCGCTCCACATGCACAACTCCTGAGTTTCCTACAACATTAGCTGCCCGTCTGCGTGCATGCAAAGCCATCCACTTCAACAAATATCGCCCACTCAAATCCTCCTAACCAACTCCAAACATACCACTTCGTCTCCTTCCTAAACACCACCCAGACACAAACCCCCACGGCTGCTTGTCACCCGCTGCACACTACATTAACCCCATTTAACTCCACACCACCCCCCACTCAATGCACAACGCTGCAGCTGCCAAATACAATGCAGTGTTCAACAAGCCGCTGCGCTTCATCTTGCATTTATGCGTACCTCCTGTGAGCCAATATACCCTAAATCCTACACAGCCTAGAATGAACCAGCAAGCAGTATGCAGACTCCATTAACGCCCACGCACACCAGCGCATCGCCTCCTCAAACGCACCACTAAATACATGCTCAACCACAAAATGACACACTGCTACACATACACAACCCCTGACGCTCCTCTAACATTAGCTGCCCGTCTTGCCTTATGT
>NW_013547766.1:0-1890 GCF_000499425.1 Eimeria acervulina
TTTCGCTGTTGTGGATGGGGGAGGGTAATGCAAGGGCGAATGGTCGTTTTGTTTGGAGGAGAGCTAGGTACGGTCTACTTTCGAGCATCGGGGAAGTTGGCAGTACCCTCTGTGTCCTCGTGAAAGCTGTTGTGAGCAGCGAGCAGGCACATAAACTGTAGCGATGCTTGAAATGTTGCTGGGGGCTTGGCGTGAATGGGGGTGTTGAATGTGTCACGGATTTTAGTTCGCGCTCAGCAACGTTCGCAGAGTGTCCATGGCCCTTGTACCCGCGAGGCAGAGAGAAGCAGGCGACGCAGCGTCTGCCTGCCCTAGCGTGGTGTTTACGCACGGCTTGAGATGTTCTATCATCGCTGATCTGTGGAGAAGATGGGATTCGACGAATACGTCTGACGCAGCGAGCTGCAGCGCCCTGGGCGGGCAATTGAGCGTGAGGTTTGCGGGTGTTTCGCTGGTGTGAGTGCAGCCGGTATGCTGAATGGGGTATGCTCAATCTGTGGAGGCCAGCTAGGTCCCGCGCATGTGGGAGCATCGTGGGGCCTTGCGGTTTGTGTGCAAGGGCTTGCGGCACCTTCTGTGTCCATGCGTATGCTCACTGCGTTGTCCGCATCGTATCCATCTACTATGTGGCCATAAACGCACTGATGGGGAGCATGGAGAAACCAGGGGAGTTTGCAGCGACTCTGCAACGCGCTAGACCCACTCCTGTATGGAGCCGGACCTGCGGGAATGTGTCTTGTTTAGCCAGAGAAGCAGGTTGGATCCACTCTGGAACACGCCAAGCCTATTCAGGGCGTGTTAGGGGTTGCGAATACTGCTACGGTGCAGCCTGTACGAGAGCAGGCATGTGCATGAATTCGATAATCGTTCGTCTGTGGACAAGAGGAGCTTCGCGCCGGAGGTCTGAAGCAGCGAGCTGCATCACGCCGCACTTGCTACTGGGCGCTTGGTTGGCTGGTCTGCGTTGGCGTGAAGAGTGGAGAGGTGCCCGAAAGGGATATACTTAGTGTTTGGAGGCGAGAGATATTCCTTGCATGTAGGAGCATGGTGGGGTAGGGCAGTTTGCGTGGGCGGGATGGAAGTACCTTTCGTGTCCTTGTGAACGCTCCCTACACGACGCTCTTCCGATCTGAACTGTAGCAAGGTTTGAAATGTTGCTGGGGCTTGGTGTGACTGCAGATTGGGACGGTGTTAATGATATTAATTTGCACCCAGCATCGTTCGCACAGCTTCCATGACACCTAAACAATCTACGCAGAGACAAGCAGGCGACGCAGCGGCGGCATGCCCTAACGTGATACACACGTCTGGGAATGTTAGATCATCGCTGATCTCTGGGCAAGGGGCGACTCGTCGGCGATGTCTCAATCAGCCAGCTGCAGCGCCGTGCGCGACGAAGTGAACGTGCACTTAGATGGTTGTCGGTGACGTGAATGCGGCCGCTGTGCGGAAGGGGGTATGCTCCATGCGTGGAGGCGGGCTAGGTTCCGTGCACAAGGGAGCATTGTGTGATCGCGCAGTTTGTGAGCGCAGGTTGCCTGCAGCTTCTGTGTCCTTGCGAATGCGCACTCACTTGTCCAGGATGAATCAATCTACTGGCTTGCCGTCGACGCAGTATTGGGAAGCATGGAGAAACTAGGGCAGTTTGCAACGACTCTGCAACGCGCTAGATCCGCTCCTGTGTATGGAGCCAGACCTGCGGAATGGTGATTGGCCTAGCTACAGAGGCAGCTTAGATCCACTCTGAAACACGCCGAGCCCATTCAACGCAAGGGGGGGTTTGTGGATACTGCAACTGTGCAGCCTGTACGAGCTCAAGCATAGATATGCATGTGCATGGATGGGATAATCGCTAGTCTATGGACAAGACAAAGTGCGAGCCGGAGGTCT
>NW_013547765.1:0-2135 GCF_000499425.1 Eimeria acervulina
ACGTCATCCGAATTTGTACGGCCGCTCCTGTCTTGTTTTTACAGATATTAAAAAACACGATGGAGAGCGGACAAGAGTTCTGCATGCAGCAGAATATACACAGGTACAAACACAGAAAGGAGACACATCAGAAAGGAGACACAAACAAAACACAAAAAACTGTCTCCTTTCATCCCCTTTCATGCACAAGTGTCTCCTTTTTGTCTCCTTTTTATCTCTCTATTGTCTCCTTTTTGTCTCTTTACTGTCTCCTTTTTGTCTCTTTATTGTCTCCTTTTTGTCTCCTTTTTGGCTCCTTTCGTCTCTTTACTGTCTCCTTTTTATCTCTCTATTGTCTCCTTATTGTCTCTTTATTGTCTCCTTTTTGTCTCTTTACTGTCTCCTTTTTGTCTCCTCCTTGTCTCCTTTTTGTCTCCTTTTTGGCTCCTTTCGTCTCTTTACTGTCTCCTTTTTGTCTCTTTATTGTCTCCTTTTGTCTCCTCCTTGTCTCCTTTTTGTCTCCTTTTGTCTCCTTATTGTCTCCTTTTGTCTCCTTATTGTCTCCTTTTGTCTCCTTTTGTTTGATCGCAGATGGCGGGTCGCGCAGGGAGGCGAGGGATTGACCCCTGTGGGAATGTTTATGTCTTCGCTCCAGAAGAAATACCTTCTCCGAAGGTTAGACAATCTTTTTGCTGCTGCTGCTGCTGCTGCTGCTGCTGGTGCTGCTGCTGCTGCTGCTGGTGTTGTTGCTGCTGCTGCTGCTGCTGGTGTTGTTGCTGCTGCTGCTGGTGCTGCTATTGCTGGTGGTGGTGCTGCTGTTGCTGGTGGTGGTGCTGGTGTTGCTGCTGCTGCTAGTGTTGTTGCTGCTGCTGCTGCTGTTGCTGCTGCTGCTGTTGCTGGTGGTGGTGCTGCTGCTGTTGCTGTTCTTGTTGCTGCTGTTGCTGCTGATATTCTTGTTGCTGCTGTTGTTGCTTCTGCTGCTGCTGTAACTGCTGCTGTTGCTGCTGCTGCTGGTTCGCTGTTGCGTTTGATATTTTGTGTCTCCTTTTCTGAAGAGGAAGTGTCTCCTTTTCTGTGCTTTGCTCGTCATAGGAAAAAGTTTTTAAAATGCATATATATATATATATATATATATATTTATTGTATATATAATGTATAATATATATATTATTGTACATACATATATAATATAGACATAATATATAAATGTATAATATATATATATATTTATGTGCATATGTATGTGTATATAAATATATATATGTATATAATTATATATACATATATATATGTATATAATTATATATATAATTATATATATATATATATACAATTATAAGCTAGACGCCTAATTTAAACATTGAGACAAATGCGTTAGATGAAAGAAAAGATATATTTTTCCGGAAATGTTTGGCTGCAGGATTTAACAACGATGATGATAGACAGCGCTACCCCTCTGTCTTCTCGTTATCGTTTAACTTATCAGACATTGCTGCTGCTGCATGCAGCAGCAGATTCATTGTCCATCGAAACTCTGCTGCGCAGCAGCTTCAGAGAAGCAGCAAAAACTACTCAAAGACCCGTGCTGCAACGCAACCTTAAAAGATGCGAAAAGGCAAACCCTAAACCCTAATTACACCCAAACCCTAAACCCTAACAAACCCTAAACCCTAATTACACCCAAACCCTAAAACCTAAGAAGCCCTAAACCCTTAGAAGCCCTAACACAAACCCTAAACCCTAATTTTGTGCCAAACCCTAAACCCTACCAATCTGCAAACCGTAATTCGTACACCTTATCAGTCTTCAAAACCCTAAACCCTAGCTGTTTGTAAACCCTAATCCATATACCCTAACCTAAGCTCCTCTAGGGTTTGCATGCACCTCACTTTTCTGAGTTTGCCTACCCCTGATGTTTCTGCAGCGTGTCTAGGGTTTAGGGTTTAGGGTTTAGGGTTTAGGGTTTAGGGTTTAGGGTTTAGGGTTTGTGGTTTTAGGCCCTCGCTGCTCTCCCCCCAGTAAATTGCATTTATGGGGAGCCGACAATTCGTAAATTTGCAGACCTTCAAAAGAAGTGGCATAAAGTAGCAAAAAAAGTACACCTGTAAGCAACTGCTGCTGCTGCTGCTGCTGCTGCTGCTGCTGCTGCTGCAGCT
>NW_013547764.1:0-1675 GCF_000499425.1 Eimeria acervulina
CACTGCCTAAGACGTTGGCGAAGGGTACGAAGGTCCCGGCGCCGCCGAAGAAGGCGCCGCCTGTGGAGGCCCCAGTGCCTTCAGAAGAGGTGTTTTCTAAGGAGGCCAAGCAGATGCTGGAGAAGGAGGTAGCTGACTTGAGGGAGCAATTGGCGGCGAGGGAGGAGCTGAAGAAGGCATATGAAACTCTACAAAAGGAGAACGAGAGCTTGCAGGCAAAGCTTGACGCAGCAGGAGCCCCAACGAAACCAGCGGGGCCTCCTTCCGCAGGGCCCCGATGTGGTGACTGTGCAAGTATGGCCAAAGAACGAGACGAATTGGCCAAGAAGGTGAAGGCGCTGGAGCAAGAGCTTTCCGTCCTTCGGGAGTCACAGAAAACGCCCTCCGTAAGCAAGGCGCCTCCAGATAGGAAGTTCATACAGGGCTCCAAGGCACTGGCTATTGTCAAAGCAAGCCCTGAACATTCAGATACGCCAGTGGCGAAAGGCCTTGCAGAAGGGGCTCCAACACGTCCTGGGGAAGAAGCAGCTGCGGAGGCCCGTGCCAAGCTCGAGAATCTTGAGCGGGAGGTCGTTATGCTGAGGCAGCAGCTCGCGGATGGGCAGAAGATAAAAGATGATTATGCAGTTCTTGTGGAAGAGGCTAGCAAGCTTCGAAGTGAAAATGAGGCATTCAAGATGCAGGGAGCGGGGCCTCCAGCTACACCAGGGAACGTCTCCGAGGGTGCCAACAGCAAAGAGAGGACATTGACTGCTGCGGAAGCGGCTGCATTAGTAAAAGAGCGGAATACTTTGCAGGAAAGAGTGCGTGCCCTCGAAGAAGAACTGGCGGCCCTTCGCGCTTTGACAAGGAGCCCTGACAAGGCCTCACCAGCTCCCAAGGGCGCCGCATCTCCCACGCCTACCCCACAGATTTTACAGCCACCGAGCAAAAAGCCGCCTGCAACGGCTGCGAAGCTAGGAAAAGCTGTGAGTAGGCCAAGCACGCCTGACCACCACGAGACGTCTGCTGGAGATGATGGGGCACGAGCCTCGTGCGAGCCTGCAGAACCTCCCATCGCAGGGGCAAAGCCTAAGCTGTTGCCACCGAAGGCGGCGAAAGCCGTGGCTAAAGCACCTCCGGGGACAGCTGCTCCCGCCGCTGAGGCTGACGCTGGGGCTCCGTCGCTAGTGATGGTAGGGCCTCCAGTGAGCAAGACACAGCCCGGTCCACTGCAAGCCAAAGGAGCAAAGGCGACTTGTGCCGCAGCAACTCCTGCAGAGAGCGCAACAACAACGACCGCAGCACAAGCTGAGGTTAAGGATACCGCGGCGGCGGCAGTGGAGAGTGTGAAGTCGCCAGCGACGTTGCCCCTGAAGACTGCATCCCCAAAGGGCCCGCCAGTGGCCACTTCCGTAGAACAGTCTGCCTCCGTTGCTCTGGCAAAGGCTTCTAAGAGGCCAGAAGCTCCCCTGGGGAAGAAGGAACCTGGCACAGTGCTGGATCAGGACCGCAAGACGCATTCTGGTGACTCCGGTGTTTCAGGTGGAGATGCAGGGACGCCTCCACCTGCTGCTGCAGCTGCTTCCGAGAATGCTGCAGCTAAAAGCACTGCTGCTTCTGTGGATGCGGCGAAGAGTGTAGGGATGACACTGCCTAAGACGTTGGCGAAGGGTACGAAGGTCCCGGCGCCGCC
>NW_013547763.1:0-1351 GCF_000499425.1 Eimeria acervulina
CAGCAGCAGCAACGGGTGCTGCAGCAGCAGCTGCTGTTCGTGTTGCTGCTGCTGCTTGCTGGTTTGCTGCTGCTGATCACGTGAAGGCAGCAAACCTTTTTAGAGCTCTACCCTTTCTGCAGCAGCAGTAGCAGCTGCTGCTTGCTGCAGCTTCTGCTGCTCCTTCTCCTCCTCTTGCTGCTGCAGCAGCAGCAGCAAGTGTGATGAGAACCATAGACAGTCGGCAAAGTTTGATCTCTTCCTTAGGAGGTGCGCTGCTGCAGCCTGCAATCTGCTGCTGCTGCTGCAGCTGCAGCAGCAGCAACAGCAAGGACTGTTATCTGCTGCTGTTGTTGCTGCTGCTGTTGGTGCTGCTGTTGCTGCTGCGCCAGTGGTGATGTTTCAGCCTTCGCTGCTGCTGCTGCGATAATTGTTGCTGTTGCTGCTGTTGTCTAGGGTTTACGATTCGGGTTGTAGGGTTTACGAACTAGGGTTTAGGGTTTAGGGTTTAGGCTATATGGAGGAAGACAAAAGCAAACAAACAAACAAAACAAACAAAAAGCAAAACGCAAAGGGAGAGACACAGAGACGAATAGTGCAGAGAAGAAGCTGCATATACACCCCAGCCAGCAGCTAGTTAATAGCAGCTAGCTGCGCTCTTCTTATAGCTAGCTGGTCTCTTCCCGTGGCTAGCTGCTGCTGATGTGAGGCTAGGTGCTAGCTAGCTGGCTAGCTATCCTTGGTGTGTCGCTAGTTGTCGTTGGTATACGGCTAGCTGCACTGGATGTTTGGCTAGCTGCTGCACACAGATGGCTAGCTGCTGCACACAGATGACTAGCTGCTGCAGCTAGATGGCTAGCTGCTGCAGCTAGATGGCTAGCTGCTGCACACAGATGACGAGCTGCAGTGCGGCACCATAAGCTCTCAACAGGGGCAAAAAAGGAAGTCGCAGCAGCTAGCTAAGCTAGCTATGGGCCCCAGCTAGCTAGCCACAGGCCTCAGCTAGCTAGCTACAGTTTTTAGATAGCTAGCCAGGGACTTCAGCTAGCTAGCCATGGGTGCCTCCCGAACAACTAGCTAACTAGCAAGCAAGCAAGCGAGTACACCTGAGCTAGCTAGCTAGCTAGCGAGCGGGAGAGCTAGCTAGCCAGGCAGCAAACCCTCCGGCCGGATATGCCGAGAGAATGGCAGCCATGGCTAGCTAGCTAGCTAGCCAGGGTTGGTCGGTAGCTAGCTAGCTAGCTAGCTATGGATACTCCCTAGCTAGCTAGCTAGCTAACCATTGCTAGTCATGAGTCAGCTAGCTAGCTAGCCAGTATTAGTCACTAGCCAGCTAGTCAGCCATTGTTAATCGCTAGCTAGCTAGCTAGCT
>NW_013547762.1:0-1486 GCF_000499425.1 Eimeria acervulina
GAGGCCAGCTGTTCACTACAAGAGCGGCCCAACGTTTTGCGCTGTTCAACACATTTGAACAGGTAGAGCATACGACACTTCCATTGCAGCTTATTTTTTCTTTTCCAAAGAGAGAAAGCAGTGGATTGGGCTTGAATTTACTGCCCGACTTGCCGTCCATGCAGCAATCGTTTGATTCTAGGGCATGTTCAGGTCTAGCTGTGACCAGCCTTGGCACCTTAGTACGTCCAGGCATCGAGGCATTGTCGAGGCGCTGCAAGCGGAGGAGACGTTGTTATGATTGGGAAGTTCAATGTGGGTTTCTACTCCGTAGAGCTCGCTGCAGACTGCGTGACAGTTGCCTCTACACACAACGTCGATGAAACTTGCGCGTGGGAGCCTGCTGATGGGGGTTCTTTCACTGTTCAGGGGGACGAAGGGTACGAGCCCCTAGGCCACTGTACCCACAGCATCCTGCATCTCTAGGAGGAGAATCTTTGAGTATCTTCTGAAGAGGCGGCTTATGGAATTGTTGAAGAAGTTCTGGGACTTCATGCGATTCCGCATTGAACTAACGATGCATATGACCGAAGAGCAAGAAAAAGCAGAGACGCAAAGGATAAGAAAGTAAAGAAGAAGAGAGAAACGCAAAAACGACCAGGAGAGTTAAAAATGTCACACGCGAGTCGGAGCAGCTGAAAAATCACAAACCCCTTAATAAAGCAAATGCAAGCTGACAGAAGAATGACAGGTTATTTTTTGCAAGTTGATGCGTAATGATGGAGAATGTTTAGCCGTCAAACACTTCAGTGTTGGAAGGGAGCTGGAGCTCAAGGCCCTACTCTTTGTGCCGCTGTGTCAGAACGGGAGCCTTCGATATCTTCGAAACACGCACAAAGGGCAACAAAATCAAAGTGTGCGCATGCCACATGTTCACTTTGTCCGACAATCAAGAGATCATTCCCGAGTAGTTAAATTTCACTAATGGCGTAGTCGAGTCCGATAGCAGGCCTCTCAAAAAATCCAGAGAAGGCGTGGAGCAAACCAAAATCTGAAATGTCCCAAGTAAACATTTGTTAATGTACGTTTCGAAATGAGAGAAAGGAAAGCAACACGAAATCCCGCGGGCATTACGCCGAAACCTCAAACTCGGAGTCCACGGAGACAGCAACAACTGCGCTAACGAATGCGGAGTTACTGCATTTCTACGGCGTCAAGCCTAGCGAAGGCGTGTTGCCTTCAAAAGAATTCAGGGACCGCATTCAGGAGGATCAGAAAATTGTTTACTACACCTCTGGAGACGTCGAAGCAGCCAGTGGCTGATTCACCTTCCGCGAGAGGCCAACGAAGAAGGGGTACGAGGTTCTGTGCATAACCGAACCAGTTGACAATTGTGTATTGCAGTAGCACAAAAAGTTCGGCAACCACGAGCTACGCTATTGCACGAAGGAGGTCAATGAGATAGATGGAGGGCAAGATACTGGCGGCAGTGCGGAAGACGAAACAG
>NW_013547761.1:0-1825 GCF_000499425.1 Eimeria acervulina
TAGCTCAGTATCCTCATTCGACTGTGCTGTCCTTTGCGCAGAGATCGCTGCATTGGCTGCTTGGGGAACTTCCTCGTTTGAAGTCCTTGACGCTGTATACACCGTCATGCTCGGCGTCTCCATTAGCATTGCCTTCCTATGGTCTCTCTTCTTCGAACCAGCGAGCCACCGCTTCGACGTTCGTCTCACCCAGTCAGCCATGAGAAATGAGTACTACAAATCTCGCAATGCCATGGCATACTACGGCCCTGCTGTTGTAAATGCTGACGGCGAAATCGATATTGCTGCCGCCGCAGAACAGGCTCAAGCTTGTCTGGGTTGCTGCTAATCCAGCCGCCAAAATATTGTGATGCTACGGGAATAGGACTGTCCCTACCCTACAGGACAGCGGTATAAACCCCCTCAGCAGCGTTCCAGAGTGCAGAACAATCGCACCATCTATGCTGTGTTGCTACCGAGGTTGTTGCAATTTCGCTCGCTAGTAGATTCTGCATGAAGCTTCGTTTGCCTCCGTTTTAGACATGTTGACCTTTAAAACCTTTACACCTTTTTCAAATCGCAAACTGAAGTTTTTTTTCCAATGTCAACACAACTTTAGCAAAATTTTGCTGACATTGGAAAAAAGAAACTTCAGTTTTTGACTCGCTTAAATCGAACTAGGCTTGAGCTCTAGTCTAGCGCTTAATGCGGCACCCGAGCACCTGCACTACCGTGGGGATCTGGCGTTTATACATTTGGAACAGTTGCTTTAATAGGATATCTACAGCATATTCTCTTTATGTGGGCTTTAAGGCTTCAGACCGACACTCTTTTCTTCTATTTATCTCTAACTGCCAGGACTTTGATGCTGCTAAAGCACAACAATGCACAGGTCACGGTTCCCAGCGTACTCCTGATACTCGGTCTCAAGGGGATAAATCTTGAAATCATTTCTGCTGTAGAGCTATGCAGTTCAACGCATGATGAACCGGGGCATGTTCAAGGATGGGAATAGAAAAATTGTATATGAAGCTTCACCGAGCATAACGAGGTGCTCGTTTTCTTCCAATGTAATTTCGGTTAAACGCAGATATAACGACTGCTGTTAGAGGCTAGAGCGCACGAACAAGAAATCCCGTTTATTCGTCAGACATTGATGTAGTGGCAAATAAATATGTGAGGATGAAACGGCTGTTTACGAGAAAGATGTGCGGGCTGTAGCAAGGAACAGCTGTATGCTCCTTCTGGTGTCCTAAAGCTAGAAATCGTCCTGTTGCTGGCGCTGTGGATGAAAGCGCCTTCATCCTTAGTTCCCCATATGCTTAGACTCGCAAGCATTCTTTTTGAACTGATGGGACGTGGATCAGACCGGAGTGCGTATCTGCACTCTGCTCGTCACCACAAAGGCATTACAAAACAGACAACTATTCTGGCAACGCCGCATCAGCCAGAAGGCTTCCATGCACGCAACGTCTTTGGCCTAGCACGGCGTGCAGTTTAAATATGCCTGCGCCTGCTGTGCAGCCGCAGCAATATCGATTTCGCCGTCAGCATTTACAACAGCAGGGCCGTAGTATGCCATGGCATTGCGAGATTTGTAGTACTCATTTCTCATGGCTGACTGGGTGAGACGAACGTCGAAGCGGTGGCTCGCTGGTTCGAAGAAGAGAGACCATAGGAAGGCAATGCTAATGGAGACGCCGAGCATGACGGTGTATACAGCGTCAAGGACTTCAAACGAGGAAGTTCCCCAAGCAGCCAATGCAGCGATCTCTGCGCAAAGGACAGCACAGTCGAATGAGGATACTGAGCTACTTTTGCCAGCAAGACTACTCGTCAACTGCGA
>NW_013547760.1:0-1344 GCF_000499425.1 Eimeria acervulina
TGTTTCCCTTCGGCTGCATAACGCATCTAATGATGATGGCGCGAATAGCGCCGAATACAAGTACCATCGCGCAACTACACTCACCTAGGTGTGAGACATCGCAGACAGTCCCTTCCACATCTGTCTGCGGCGAACCACTACCGGCAGTCAATGGCTTGTAACCATCCCACACTGACACCCAGTCCCACCCGCGCTTTGCAAGCTACCAAAGCAAGCGTGGAAAGCAAATCCTTTGGTCAGCTCCGTCAACCAGCAAATCAACAGAAAATTTACGTTGTTGGCAATAGCTTCTTCTGCAGCATTCCAGGGCGAAACGCTTGCGCATTTTAAGCAGCTGCCATAGTCCAAATCGCAGCCTACTCGACTCTTTAGGAGATTCTCACTATTGCACGTACCAATGATAAGCACCACTACTGCGCAGTTGGTTGATGGGGTACCTGGTGGGTTGGCTGCTTATAATGTTTCGCTGGCCACTTGTTCCCACCGCGCTATAGGGAAAAGACGTACATCCTGCGCGAAAAGCTGGGACAAAACATGTAATCATCTGTAACACGCGCAAAAGTCACCTCACACGCAAGTACGTGCCGGCATCACGCAGACAGTTGGACCCCGCAAAATGTCAAACCCAATTGCCAGTTAGAGGCACAAGAGTGCCCTACGCCTCGACCCAAACTGCAAACGCTCGCCATCGTAGAGTGACTGAAGATGCGCCTCATCACGTGTCTCCGTTCAGTTGAAGGGCGTTGAATCTATTCAGCACTACAGCATTCAACCAAGAGTATCCTTGTCAACCCACGATTGCACCCCATCGAACCCATGTACCTCTATCTTTCCACTCGTTTGCAACGCTTTCTTGTCTACACACCCCAGATAAAAAGCTAATCGCATGCTACAAAGAACGCCTACCTTTGGGCAAGAAAGCTGTCCTTCGGGTTATACCGGCTCTACGTCGGAAACATCGTACGGCAAGCAACACAGATGTCTCCAATGCGCCTGCTGCTGCACGAGACCTAACCAGCCCCTCCTTCCACCACAAACAATTTCTGTTCCCATCTCCACCTATTCAAATGGATTCGCGCCTTCAGAACCCTGGCAGCGGTTTGCCGGCAAACAGCCCCGATGCTAGAGCGGCGCTACCCGAATTTCGATCTGCTTGCCACGCACTCCCTGGCATCCATTGTCATGCCACAGGTGGGTCTCTCCTACCCTCATGTGTTCAGCATCACAAAGGAATTGCATGACCCACTAATCAGAGCCCCAACAGGAACCTCAACGCTCCAGCCTCAGCTGCCGTTATAGGTCTACACCAACGCATACACTCCAACAAATATCTAGACCAACAAT
>NW_013547759.1:0-1588 GCF_000499425.1 Eimeria acervulina
TATATATAATTATATAATTATATGCATATATACATGCATTTATATATGCATATATATATAAGCATGCATATATATATATATATATATAAGCATGCATATATATATATATATATGCATATGTTTATATTTATACATATTGAGGGTTTAGGGTTTTAGTGTGCGTTGTTTGGCTGCATTAAACCGCAAGATAAGAAGTGCGGCACCTCATAGCCCCTCTAGGGTTTAGGGTTTAGGTGAACCGAAGGAGCAGGAGGTTGGGTAGGCAGCTTCAGCAGCTGCAGTTGCCGCAACTGCTGCTGCTGTCGCTGCTGTTGCTGCTGCTGCTGCTACTGATGCAGAGTAGAGCCGTCTCCAACACCCTAAACCTCCCTCTAGACCCTAAACCCTCATCAAAACTCTAAACCCTCGTCTAAACCCTAAACCCTAAACGGCATCGTAAACCCCTCTCTAGTTGCTTCTTCGCTGCAGCACAAGGCATAAAACCTCTGTCTTGTGCAATACAAACCCTAAACCCTAAACCCTAAACCCTAATCTGCATCTGTCGTTATGCAACCGGCAAACCCTAAACCTTGAACCCTACTCCGCTCGTTGTCTAGTGCAGTGCTGTTCAGCCCGAGGGCTGATGGCCTTGTTTAAGGCTAGGGTTTAGGGTTTAGGGTTTAGGATTTGGGGTTTAGGGTTTAGGAATAAGACAGAAAAGACTTTAATAGGTGAGACTAAATAATATTTCAGGTGTATTTCGAGGGTTTAATTCCTCTGAAAGCTGCAGCTGCGACTAAAGCAGCACAGACACACAGCAGTAGCACGTCGTCGTCGTCGTCGTCGATCTGTTGCTGCTGTCGCTGCTGCTGCTGCTGCTGCAGCAGCAGCAGCTGCTGCTGCTGCTGCTACAGTGCATGCCTTCAGATGTACATTTGGCGCTGATTGAGCCGAGGAGGAGATATTTTTGCCTTTTTTTGTCTTCAAAAAGCTGCAACACTTTAGCAGCAGCAGCAGCAGCAAAGTCATAGCAGCAGCAGCAGCAACAGCAGCAGCAGCAGCAGCAGCAGCAACGACAACGCCCGCAGCAGGAGCTGCAGCAGCAAGACTAGTGCCGTCTCACATTTTTCAAAGCAATAATGACGCGTTTTACAGGGAGAAGAAGCAGCAGCAGCAGCTTTTTGCTGCTGTTTGCTGCTGCTGCTGCGCTGGGGTGTATGTACACCCCAGCAGAGGCAGGCATCTACAGCAGCAGCAGCCCTGTTAAGGTTTTAAATGCTTCGGAGTTTAAATCTCAAGTAATTAACTCTCACGACCTTCATTTGGTGGAGTTCTATGCAGACTGGTACGCCTAAACCCTAAACCCTAAACCCTCAATGGGTATGAATAGCACGAACGTGTCTGGGGTTTTGGGGTTTCATTAAAAAGAGCCTGAACTTCGTTAATTTGCATCTATATGTCCAAGCACGTGTGCTACCCCACCGCCCAGGGTTTAGGGTTTAGGGTTTAGGGTTTAGGGTTTAGGGTTTAGGGTTTGCGTGCAGGTGTGGGCACTGCCAGCGGTTTGCACCTGAGTTTGAAAAAGCAGCAAAGGCGTTGAGGGGTTTAG
>NW_013547758.1:0-1527 GCF_000499425.1 Eimeria acervulina
TTCTGGCCCTGGGCATGTTTAACGTTTCCTCTGTAAAGGCCTAGGATGCACCTGCTCTGCGGGGTGCATGGAGACGGCGCGCACTATTAGCGAAGGGTAGCTGGACATAGACCAACCTGGCACATGCGTTTCGATTTGGGAGCAGGCTAGCTACTGAGGGCCAAGCAAGCTTTCGATACTTATCTTCGGTGTGTGTACGTGCATATAAAGGGGGATTTGTTATGCCTGCATATGAGGCTTTCCTGTACGACGAGTTTGAGCAAGATTTGCTGCAACGCACACACCTTGCAGAACACCTCGTGCCACTACCAGTGCCAAGCCTGTGTGCCATTTCTCGAACTACTCCTGTATACAAGAGGGCAGGAAAGCTGTTTCTGGGAATTCCCATAGGAAGTATTTCGACTCTGCTGCAGGTCACCCGTCGGCTGGGGCCAACGGCACTCGCCACGCCTGACGTCCCCCTTTGCAGAGCAGCGAGTGCGCCTCAGTGCACATACCCTACAATTTCATTAAAAGAGGTGTCCTGTCAATGCACACTTTCGCCTCTGTACGATCTAACATCCAATGAACAGAATTATGCTCCTCGCAGTCGTGCGTGTCTTCCGTTGTGGAAGGCTTCCAGTTCTTCACAAGTACTCTTCAGGTCAATCTTGCTACCTTAAGTGCCAGGGTAACCCACTGTATATACAGGTTTAATGATAAACGCCCTGCCGTAGCACTTTGTGCACTAGACAGGAGTCTGTAGGACTACAGTGTGGCGAACCACAACTGAGTGGACAGTCTGAAGGGCTAAGGGCAATCCGACCAATTTTGCTACCCCACCAAGTTCCACGTAGAATGCTAAAATCATGCAGCTGCCTCTGAAAATTTGCTTCACGGTTATGGCCGGTGGTTGGGTGCTCGTCCTCAATCCCACACAGATGCTGCGCCTGGTCTGGACAGTCGGAAGTCGATGCGGGGATCGAAGCCAGTGGACCGTCTCAACCGATATGCGATATGGCTGCTGTGATCCATCCCAAAAATGCATTCGACGAGAATAAAAATCCCACATAGAACTTGAAGCAATCGAATGAGACGAATACTTGAATCTGGAATTCGCGCAGGGGGTCCACCGGGCACCGGCACCCGCGACCCAGAGTGACTGTTTACTGTGGGGAGTGCTTCATAGCACCCGTTTATGACCTATAGTGATTTGAATTAGTTAGCTTGAGATTCAGGCATAGTAGCGTCTTGCTTTCCGGTTTTTCCGTGGTTTTCTGTCCTAGTGTCCTGCATACGCGCTACCGACCACACAGTATCACGGGAATTTGGCGTGAGGCGCATCAAGAAAATGAAGGCAAAATAGAGACACTTCATTGGTGTTTACTTTATTTCCAGAACAGCAACTCTAGGGCGGCACCTACTGATTATTTTTACTTCGAAATGGCGAGCAGCTCCGCTCCATAATGACGCAGATGCACCATCAAGCAGATGCGGATCTGCAACAATCATTAGCAATTTTATATACGAACAACCCAAACGCTGCAT
>NW_013547757.1:0-1888 GCF_000499425.1 Eimeria acervulina
CAGCAACAACAGCAGCAACAAGTGGTGCTGCTGCTGCTGCTGCTGCTGCTGCTGTTTGTTAAGAACTCGTGCAGCTAAATGCGCATTTACATAAATGTTGATTAAACAAATGTAAGGCTGTTGCCTACGGTGTATATGCAGCAACAGCAGCAGCAGCAGGATATTAAGTAGCAGCAGCAGCAGAATATTAAATAGCACCAGCAGCAGCAGCAGGAAAATAGAATAGTAGCAGCAGCATCAGCAGCAGGAGGAATAAAAAACAGCAGCTGCAGCAGCACGTAGCAGTAGCAGCAGATAGCATCAGCAGCAGCAGCAGATGAAACCTGTAACAGCAGCAATTGATAGCAGCAGCAACAATAGACAGCAGCAGCAGAAAGCAGCAAGAGCTGCATACAGAAGTAGCGGACAGCACCAACAGCAGCAAACAGCAGCACCAGCAGACAGCACCAACAGCAGCATATAATAAACCCCTTTAAACAAAAACACCGCAAGTTGTTTGCTTCGCTATTCTTCTCATGACAGCCACAAGGCCCCTAACAAATAGCTAGCTAGCTAGCTGTATGCACAAATAGCTAGCCAGCTAGCTAGCCAGCTTGCCGCATGCACAGTTAGCTAGCTAGCCAGCCAGCTAGCTAGCTAGCGGTGGGCAGATGACTTGTGGCTTGCGGCAGCACCTCTACAGCAGCGCTGCTGCTGCTTCTGCTGCTGCAGCTGCTTCTGCTGCTGCAGCTGCTGCAGCTGCTGCTCCTTCAGGGACGAGCTCGTTATTAACCGAGATGCACTAGCTAGCCATAGCTAGCCGCAGATAGCTGTAGCTAGCTGTAGCTAGCTGGAGATGCCTTTCCGCAGCCAGTTATAGCTAGCTGAATGCTGCAGCGCGAGTGAAGCCCTACTCAGGGCTGTACGCCCCCACAAACCACCGCCGCAGCAGCAGCTATCTATCTACTCAGCTACCTACCTAGCCAGCTAGCTAGCTAGCTAGCTATAGATACGTAGACAGATGCGTATAGATCGGTAGATTTGCATACATACATACACAGATAGAAGGATAGATATAGATAGATAGAAAGATATACACAGATATATATATTATATATATATATGCATATATAGCTAGCTAGCTAGCTAGCTAGCTAGCTAGCTAGCGGTTCCTTTGGGAAGAAGGCCGCAGTATATGCCTCGTAAGTAGCCAGCCAGCTAGCTAGCTAGCGGTGGGCAGATGACTTGTGGCTTGCGGCAGCACCTCTACAGCAGCGCTGCTGCTGCTTCTGCTGCTGCAGCTGCTTCTGCTGCTGCAGCTGCTGCAGCTGCTGCTCCTTCAGGGACGAGCTCGTTATTAACCGAGATGCACTAGCTAGCCATAGCTAGCCGCAGATAGCTGTAGCTAGCTGTAGCTAGCTGGAGATGCCTTTCCGCAGCCAGTTATAGCTAGCTGAATGCTGCAGCGCGAGTGAAGCCCTACTCAGGGCTGTACGCCCCCACAAACCACCGCCGCAGCAGCAGCTATCTATCTACTCAGCTACCTACCTAGCCAGCTAGCTAGCTAGCTAGCTATAGATACGTAGACAGATGCGTATAGATCGGTAGATTTGCATACATACATACACAGATAGAAGGATAGATATAGATAGATAGAAAGATATACACAGATATATATATTATATATATATATGCATATATAGCTAGCTAGCTAGCTAGCTAGCTAGCTAGCTAGCGGTTCCTTTGGGAAGAAGGCCGCAGTATATGCCTCGTAAGTGGATTGCTTCATGTGGGTATTAAAGAAGCGAACGAGTTGATCCAAAGGAACTTCTTCATCAATCTGCTGCTGCTGCTGCTGCTGCTGCTGCTGCTGCTGCTGCTGTTGCTGCTGCTGTTGGTGGTTAAGCTG
>NW_013547756.1:0-1812 GCF_000499425.1 Eimeria acervulina
GAGACAGACACCAGAAAGGAGACAGACACCAGAAAGGAGACAGACACCAGAAAGGAGACAGACAAGTATAGATATAAATATATATATATATATATATATTTTTAATTTATTTATTTATATGCACTCTTTACTACAAGAGTAAAGAAGGAGACAGAGTGCATTTGTCTCTTTTGTTGTATTCTGTTTGTTTGTTTTTCTCTTCAGAGTTTCTTGAGGGCCCTTGGGAGGTGCGTGTGTTGGTAGACAGATGTTTTTTAACTCTGTCAAATTCACGTAAAAAACATATTTTGCATGCAGATCTTCGCATTCTTAAGGTCCCTAGAGATGTACAGTTTATTAAGGGCCCCAAGCCAAAGACTATCCCTTTCGCTGGATATATTAAACTTCCTTCAAAATATCATGGGTAAGCACGCACAGATTGACAATACTACTTTAGGGCTTAGGGTTTAGGGTCTAGGGTCTAGGGTCTAGGGTCTAGGGTTTAGGGTCTAGGGTCTAGGGTTTAGGGTTTAGGGGCTCGGGGTTAGGGTTTAGGGTTTAGGGTTTAGGGTTTAGTGTTTAAGGTCTGGGGTCTAGGGTGTAGGGTTTAGGGTCTGGGGTCTGGGGTCTAGGGTTTAGGGTTGAGGGTCTACGCACTGGGATGTAGGATTACGCTCTGGAGTCTAGGGTGTAGGGTTAAGGGTTTAGGGTTTTAGGGTTTAGGGTTTAGGGTTTAAGGGTAAGGTGCACGTATTTTTCTTGCGTTTTGGGGGCTGCAAATTGAACCAAGCGAGTTCTTATTTTAGGGTTTAGGGTTCTAGGGTTTAGGGTTTAGGGTTGGCTGTTATATTTAAGGTGTCTGTCTCCTTTGGCTGTCTCCTTTGCGGTGTCTGTCTCCTTGCTGCAGCGTAGAGGCAGCGATAATAAGAGAAAGAATTGTAGGGAGGTCCTGCACATTAAGAAGAACAGAGACGCTTAGTGCTGTTGAGTTAAAGTGTGATGGTTTGTTTGAAACGAAGGTCCTCTCTATCAGTACGCCTCCAAACCCTAATTTAGGGTTTAGGGTTTAGGGTTTAGGGTTTGTGCACAAACAGTGGATTTGTAGACAAACCGTAACCGAGGGTTTTTTAGCGGCAGTGAAGCAGCAGCCTACTAGGGTTTAGGGTTTAGGGTTTAGGGTTTAGGGTTTGAAATGCGTTTCTTTCACAGACAAACTCTACGACGAACGGCCTCCTTTGCTGCATACAATCAGAGGTGTGGGGTTGCTGATGGGGGCTTCAGTCGGAGCCTTTGCTCTCGCTGCAATCATGCAGATATTAGGTGGTAACGACGCATCGAAGGTGAGGGTTTAGGGTTTATTAGTTAGGGTTGAGGTTTATTAGGGTTTAGGGCTTGTTAGGGTTTAGGATTTGTTAGGGTTTAGGATTTGTTAGGGTTTAGGGTTTATTCGGGTTGAGGGTTAGTTAGGGTTTAGGGTTTATTAGGGTTTAGGGTTTATTAGGGTATAGGGTTTACTAGGGTTTAGGGTTTACTAGGGTTTAGGGTTTAGAAGGAAGGGTGTCTGTGGGCAGCTCAGCTCTTTTTGCTTTCACCAGCAAAGTATGCAACATCGAACTAGTAGCTGTTTTAGGGTTTATTATTAGAGTTTATGGTTTAGGGTTTAGGGGGGTTGATTAGGGTTTATGAGGGTTTAGGGTTTAGGGTTTAGGGTTTAGGGTTTGTGGGGTTTGATTTGCATGCAGTCTGTTGGAGACCCTGAAGGGTGTATGGCCGTTGGGGCTGTCTCTGCTATTGTCTCTCTTCTCGCTCTTTTTGTGGAGACACCTCGCGTTG
>NW_013547755.1:0-1340 GCF_000499425.1 Eimeria acervulina
TTTGTTTAATTTAACTAATTAACTAACTAACTAATTATATAATTAATTAATTAATTAAATTAAATTAAGTTAAATTAAATTAAGTTAAATTAAATTAGTTTTATTTTATTTTATTTTATTTTATTTTATTTGTTTACCCGAAGCTCCACATCGCCTCCAATTTATGCGGAGGGACGCCACCACCTAAAAAATAAAATAAAATAAATAAATTTAATAAATAAATTATAAATAATTTAATTAATTAATTAATTAAAACAAATAATAAATAAATAATAATTAATAAACAAATGTATAATAAATAAATAATTAAATAAGTAATTTAATAAACAGAAAAAACTTAAAGAAATAAATATAAAACAATAAAATAATAAATAAATATACAAGTAATAGCAGATTAAAGAATAAACATTTAAATAGCATAATAAATAAATATATATAAATATATTTAATTAATTAATTTAAACAACATAATTGAATTAATTAATTAATTAATTTAATTAGTTAATCTGTTTAGCTAACCTTTATCAGAAACTTTAATAACTACGTCCCTCCTCCCTTTATAAACCTCTACGCGGACCTCAGGCAGATCCTCATCGCCAGATATCAAACCCACTAAACAAACAGCAGCAGCAGCAGCAGCAGCAGCAGCGGCAGCAGCATGAGCAGCAGCAGCATGAGCAGCAGCAGCATGAGCAGCAGCACCAGCACAGCAGCAGCAGCATGAGCAGCAGCAAGAGCAGCAGCAGTAGCAGCATAAGCAGCAGCATTAGTAGCAGCATAAGCAGCAGCATCATCAGCAGCATCAGCAGCATCATCAGCAGCATCAGCAGCATCAGCAGCATCAGCAGCATCATCAGCAGCATCAGCAGCATCAGCAGCATCAGCAGCATCAGCAGCATCATCAGCATCATCAGCAGCATCAGCAGCATCAGCAGCATCAGCATTAAAAGTATTAATAACCTTTATTATCAGTATCAAGAAGAGAGTTCCCGAGTGTATAGAACTCAACTGTAGCTCTAAGTGCGTTCTTCAAGACCTCGGTGATGATTAACGACAAATGATCAGGGATCGTCGCAAACTCTGTCTGTACATTTCCTGCAAATGTACACCCCACACATCTTACTATTACTATTTCTATTTGTTATTATTATTATTTGTTATTATTATTTGTTATTAGTATTGTTTGTTATTATTATTATTTGTTATTATTTGTTATTATTTGTTATTATTATTACTATTTGTTATTGTTTGTTATTATTGTTTATTATTATTATTGTTACTATTACTTATTATTATTATTACTATTACTTTTGTTATTATTTTTATTTTGCAATTATTTT
>NW_013547754.1:0-1386 GCF_000499425.1 Eimeria acervulina
ATAGGCACACTGTCACGAACATAAATAACACATATACAGACAATACAACATATATATATATATATATACAATATATATATATATATATATATATAATCACGCACATAAATGCCCCTGTTCTCCTTGAACAAAGAAGAGGCAACAAAATCTATTTGAAGCTTCCTGCATAATAATACAACAGACATGTGAAAAAAGATATATTTTTAATAACAATAAAAGAAACATATTCATAATAATCAAGACAAAAATATCTGCAAAAAACGAAATATTAATACTAAAAAATATATTTGTAATCATTAAAATAGAAAAAATGCAAACAAATGCGTTTTAACAACAATAAAAAGAAGAAAAATATTAATGCTAATTGTGGAATCTTGCTATAGGATCGTGTGGGATCGTGTGGGATCGTGCTGGGATCGTTTTGGGATCGTGTGGGATCGTGTTGGGATCGTGTGGGGTGTGTTGGGACCGTGTTGGGATCGTGTGGGGTGGTACGAGATGAATGAGGTTTATACCTACTGCCATTGCCATTGCTTTGTCCCCGCCTTTATCGTTGTGAAGTACCATCAGTTGGATACCATGAGGCCTAGCATAGGAAAAAGAAGAAAGAATTTAATTTAAATAATCAGAAACAATAAAATAAAAAGTATGTTTATTCTAAAAGGCAGGCGTTATAATAAAAAACTTTAATGATACAAACATAGAATGAAATTATTTAAATATATCAAGTTATACCCGAGCATAAACAATTTAAAAATATAAACAAACCAATAAAACAATTAAACAAATTAGTTGTGATTTAATATGAACGAATTGAATAATAACAGAAATTAATTTAACACTAATGAAAACAAAAATAAACAAATGAACAATAATAAAACGAAGTAATAATATGAAGAAGAAACAAAAAATAATAAAAATAAATAAACACAGCGTGAACAAAGGCGAAGCAAAACCCATAAAATATTGCAATAGAAATAATTATTTACATTTATTTATACTCAGCTACATCAATAAACACAATAATTAATTAATTAATTAATTAATTAATTAATATACTTTAAAACAATTAAATTATTATACTCACGCCACTTGCGCCAGGCACCCCGTCCAAAACAGGGGCGACGTACATCTTTGAAGGTGGAGACTGAGGCGGAGCAGCAGCAACAGCAGCAGCAGCAACAGCAACAGTAACATCAGCAACAACAACAGCAGCAGCACAAGCAATAGCAGAAATAGCAGAAATAGCAGCAAGAGCAGCAGCATGAGCAACAGAACCAAAGAGAGAGAAACTTTTTGAATAGAATTATAAAATATATATAATTATGATTTATATACATATAAATTTGTATAGCTAGTGTATGAATACCAATATATATATATATA
>NW_013547753.1:0-1664 GCF_000499425.1 Eimeria acervulina
CCGTTAGTCCTCGTAGCAGCCGCACCTGACACGATCGGCGCAAGGCGTAAAGCCGTCACTTCGTTGTCTATGCATACGCGATCATAAAAGGCCAATGCGCTACGCTCTAGGGACTAAGAAAAACCAAAAACGTATCTTTAGGCTTGGTTGCAGTCGTCTGCATCCGCCCAGTGCAGCGCAGGTCCCACCGGCAATTTGCGGTCGCCGCGCCGAGCCAGACAATTAGGAGCGTAGAGGCATTCTTCAATGTTTTCATCAGTATAGAAATAATTGCGGCGGATAGCAGGGCAACTCAGTAGGTAGGGGGACGGGCAGTTAGAGCGCTATGCGCCCGCTGATGGCACGCAGCTGCTGTAACTGGAGTATGCGGTGTGCAGAGGGCACAGAGTCACTCCCGTGCGTCTGCAGTGCCTTCAGCTTATCCACTTAACTAATCTCAGAGTGATTTCACCAACAGGTAATTAAGCGATGGGTAGAGAAACCCTGGGGGACAAAATGAAGATACTGTACAGCCTTCTAGGCGTTTTCCCCGCGCACGTTCTTGCTGTTGCACCAGCGACCTCGTGGGGCAGCATCTCATCAAAATAATCAGAACGCCCCCCTGGCAAATATGGGAACCGTAGATAACTACACCAATTGCAACTCCTTCAGTTCGGATGGCTGGTTTCAGGGGAGTGGGAGATACTAATATGGGGATGCAACTACAGCAGCATGGAACCTGGAGGAAGTCGACGAAACTGGGATAGCCTATGTCTGCATGGGAGAAGAGAGCTCACTTCCGTGCTCACTAGTTGCCGACAGTTCCCTCAGAAAAAGTCTCTTCTGTCTCAACAAGCAGCAGACAGAAAAAAAAAACTTCGAGTATCTGAATCGCGACAAGCCCAATAACTACCGTTCACTGGACTATGATCGGCCCGCAGAATCCAATGTCCACGAACCGTCGTTCAGATACGTCAGAGTCTCGATACAAGGCCCTTTGTTCTCCCTACGTCTGCAGAAAAAGAGGCGCCCAAGCGACAACACCAAGGAAAACAAAGCATAGCGAATAACACAGATAATAATTACCAATAGAAAGAAGCCTTGCAAAAGCCCTGCACAAGAGCTGGCAAGCCAACAGAAGGCAGCCGGAATACCTGCATGGAGGAAGCAACTGCAGCTCATCATGAGGCCTCAGGTGCTCTGTAGAAGCACTTAAGCTCAAATGATAGGTTGGTCTGCAAAACAAATAAGAACGGGCCTTTCATTTCTTCCGTCGACATGGTGGTAATGCCTTTGCCGCAACTACGCTGTTTGCCCTCCACTGCGATTTGCTGTTAAGTTGCGAATCAAGCAATACACATACACAGCAACTAGGAAACAGGAAAACCTGCTGGATAGAAATGCAATACGTACGAGGTATCTACGCCGTCTGCATCATTAGGAACAGACTTGTGCTAATGAGGGTCTGGGTATCTAGCGATACGCAGTACGTGCTTCGTGTGACGAACGTAGTTGCAGCATGATCACCTAACACCGCATGTCTTCGAAATCAATAGGCAACCGGGCACAGATGACAGTTAGCGCTATGAAGCGACAACTGCTTAGCGAAGCAAACATTTTAGTTGCAAAACCTACCACAACCGTGTTGGCCGGCACGTCCTCCATTCTGCCCCCAGGAGAAGTCA
>NW_013547752.1:0-1354 GCF_000499425.1 Eimeria acervulina
ATATATATGTTTGGCTATCAAGAGGCGTATGCAAATATACATATATATATATTATATATATATATATACATATATATATATATATATTAAGTATATTATATATATGTATATCTGTCTATACACCTCATTGATAATACGTCTGTCTATGTGTTTATATTTTTTCTTCGGTTATTCACTAAATTTTTAATTTAATTTAATTTAATTTTTAAGTAATTGGGGTGTACAGACAATTGAATTTCTCCCGAAGATGTTTTGCATGTATTTAATTTAATTTAATTTAATTTAATTAATTGATTATTTATTATTTATTTGATTGAGGTGTACAGACACTTGAAGCGATTGGGAATGAAGTCGCGCGAAGTTATTACGAATTTACACTGCCTGCAGACTTCAAAAGACCAACGCGTGCAGACGATCCTCAGTGAGTATTTAATTAATTAATTTAATTAATTTAATTAATTAGTCTATTTGTTTTTTGTTTATTTAGCTTCTGTCCTCTTGCTGCTTTTTTTCTCGTTGTTCTGGTGTATGTACTTCATCTGCAGTTGTTGTCGCCTAAACCCTAATAAACCCTAAACCCTAATAAACCCTAAACCCTAATAAACCCTAAACCCTAATAATCCCTAATAAACCCTAAACTAAACCCCAGCGACGGCTAAACGCTATCAAACCATATATATATTAAAATATATATATATATATATTGAAATATATAAACATATATAGACATATATATACAACTAAATTCGTACGTACATACATACGTATATCAACAGATAAGTAAATAAATAAATAATTACGTATACATATCTATGCATATACATGCATATAAAGTTATAGATAAATGAATTAGTTTATTTATTTAAACTCAGGACAATAGAGAACTGGATTAGAACAAAGTATGAAAGAAAAAATTATTCTCCTAAAGATATACCTGAGCCTTGGGCGCTTCTTGCTGAGGGTAAGACAGCTGTCTATACACCTCAGTGTCTATACAACTTATTCTTTTTTATCTATCTGCTTTCTTCTTTGTTTTATTTATTTTATTTGCTGGCTTTACTGTTGCTGCTTCTGCGTATTATCTACATGCATCTGAATATTAATATGTATATATATATAAATGTGTGTGTGTATATATATCTATTATATCTATATCTATATATCTATATATCTATATATCTATATATCTATATCTATATCTATATCTATATTATTCTATATGTATATTAAATCTATATCTATATCTATATATCTATATCTTTATATCTATATCTATATATATCTATATCTATATGTTTATATCTATATATATATACATCTATATATATATATATATACATCTATATATATAGAT
>NW_013547751.1:0-2984 GCF_000499425.1 Eimeria acervulina
TAACTCCGCAGCGCAAACGCACACCGCCCTGCCGACACACCACGCCCCAGTGTATACCAAAGAAAGGCATGCTCACTTCCAAACGAATCCCCAATCCCCACTGAAAAACTGCATAAATCTGGATGCGTTTAAAAATCTATGCTCAGTGCGAGCCACCCCTAAACGCAACAGTTCAAATGACGCCGCCGAACAGATGAATCATAGCTATGGGCATACTCTCTGACCGAAAGAGCACGAAATGGAAACGCCAGAAATGCTTCGCCACAACGCCGACACAACGGCAAGGGCACAGAAACTCCACAACCCCTCGATGGCCTCGCGCGCACAAGTTGCATGTTCCCCCTCAAGTACTGCGTACAATTCGGTCCAGAGAAGGATCCGGCCTTAACAAAGGAAGGCGAACCCACCTGCAGCGGAATGCCACCTGCAATGCGGTGCAGCTGCCAGCCTGCGACAACCCGGCTAAAACGCTTCTTGTCAAATACAAACGAGAATTGGGGACTTTCAAGAAGCCCGAAAACCATCACGTGCATGCAGCTGGAGGGCCTGCCTTCCGTTTGCCCCTGCTCACAATGTTGGAGTGATATGGACGCCTTGCCGCTAGATGCCGAGTTCGAACGAAATCACTGACACACACATTAATTGTACATACTCCAAACGGAAAACCTCGTGGCCAGTCTAGCCAAACCAAAGAAAAACCAAGACAAGCTCGGGCCCCCCCCACCCGGCCACCGCCCCCTACGCTTCAGGTTCCACCTTCTATTTTGATACAGCTGCGCGCCTCTGCACTACGGGTACGCAATGCACTACGAAGTCCGCGTACTTTTGTGTGTGCAGATGCAATGAGTGCTTACGCATTATATTGGTCGTACAGTCGGCCGCTGCTCGCCCTTTCGTAGCCAGTCTAGCTAAACCGGAGAAAAACCAAACAAAACTCGGCCCCCTCGCCATCGCCCCATACGCTTCAGGTTCCACCTTCTATTTTGATACACCTGCGCGTCTCTGCGCTACGGTTACACAATGCACTACGGGGTCCGCGTAGTTTGGTGTGCGTAGATGCAATGAGTGCTTACGCATTATGTTGGTCGTACCGTCGGCCGCTGCTCGCCCTTTTCCATCCTCCGACAATGCAATGAGTGCTTACGCATTATATTGGTCGTACAGTCGGCCGCTGCTCGCCCTTCGCATTCCCCGTCCTCCGACAACAAACACCGCTACAGATAGCCGAACAAATCGTCAACGCTACTCGGAGTTCCTCACAATTTGTCGCATTGCCACTGCTGCGTCCTGCCACATATTGCTCTGCACATGCACTGCCTCACTCCTATCGCGTGCAGTGTAACTCCGCAGCGCAAACGCACACCGCCCTGCCGACACACCGCTCTGCACATGCACTGCCTCACTCCTATCGCGTGCAGTGTAACTCCGCAGCGCAAACGCACACCGCACTGCCGACACACCACCCCCAGTAAATACGGAGGAAAGGCACTGACGCAGACGAACAAAACCCCACTTTTCCTCAAACTGCAACTACACACGCATGCATCAATTGGAATTAACGAGCATGCCTGGCTTAACAAAGCCTTAAAAGTGAGCCGTGACGTTAAAAGCGCTCCATAGTCTAATTTGCATCCAGTGAGTGAGACGTGTAACTAACTGGGCCAGTTCTTGAAAGCGTTGCGTCCCCCAGTACTAGGGTTCTAGTGTATCTGCATACTCTCTGAACAAGCCCGCAAGCATCTGTAACGTCACACTGCAGCCGTAGACAAGCTCAGACAAACTGAGCAATCCACTAACACATCTATATGGGGGCAAACTAGCTGCCCACAAAACCATTATGCGGCGCCACGGAAACGGGCAGGCTGAAACAATCTGCGTAAATAAAACGTGAGTGGATTTTAAAGCGGTCCCCAAGTGGAAAAGAAGCTAGTCTACTATCAGTAAAACATTGCGAAAACACAAGAAGTGCGGGAAAATAACCATAGTGCAAGCGAGACCAGTGCATTGAAGTTTTACCTGGATAATCTCTAGAGTTGTGCTCATGTGTTGTCTTCCTCTAACTGCAAGAAATGCATACTCCAACCGCGTGTCCCCAAAAGCGCTATGCGTGCATATCAATTATGAAGCACGATGCCACTGCGGGGATGCGCTTCCGTACGTACGGCTCTCGGGTTATGCGTCGCTTCAACCAAGTTGCTCGATAACGGAGTGAGAAGGACCAATAGTTTTCCGATTGTCCGCACTGTCGCGATGGGCTGGATGTTTTGTGGAGAACGTGTTCGTTTTGTGATCCGACGAGGGGAAGCTGGGATGTTAAAGACGCTCCCGTGTTTGTCAGTGTTACAACTATATACGGCCTGGTCTGGCTTGTTGTCGCCGTATGAAGAAACACCGTAAACGTGCGGTCGAAGTTTGGGACTTGACTTGTTGGAGTGTTCAGTTTGCGGGAGGACTATGTGTACAACGCGTAGTGCTTTGCTAGGTCTGAGCACCACATTGTTCTAAACGCACCATCACCTGTATCTCGAACACAGCTTCCTCACTCCAGGACAAGCGAATACCACCAAACAGAACATCGTTCATAGCCCATGCGCCAAGTCGCCTACCACGCCTGACACCGCCATCCCGTGACACTCCTAGCTCCTATTGCCAAATCGCTTGTGGGTCATTACAGCCAGCCCCGATCTCTGCAAAAACAATGGAAATGCGCCCTACCGACACAAGAAAAGCTTTATTGGTCCTGACCGTGTCCCCATACTCCCGCAATGGCGCACTTCCTAATCAACACACCAGCATCAGCCCTAGCTACACCACAACTCTAGAGTTGTGCTCATGTGTTGTCTTCCTCTAACTGCAAGAAATGCATACTCCAACCACGTGTCCCCAAAAGCACTACGCGCGCATATCAACCATGATGCACGATTCCACTGCGGGGATGCCGAAGGCATGCATGCCGAGAGCCCAATACGCAGCGAAGTTGGTTC
>NW_013547750.1:0-37197 GCF_000499425.1 Eimeria acervulina
ATATATATATATATATATATATATATATATATATATATATATATATACAGATATATGCATATATATATATATATATATATATTTTATATTATGCGCCGCACGTTCATCGGCTATTCCTCTTGGACCCCATCTCGCGCCCCCCTTAGTGCCTCTCTGTAGTATGTGTCGTGTGAAGTTGGTACGTGTAGCTCTACTGGGTTGTAGGCTGCCTTCTCAGGGCAAAGCAACTGCTTTCAGAGTTAGTGCATGCAGGAAATGGGGCTTGGCTGTGCTTATACGGGGGCCTACACTGCAGCATTAGTTGCAGCGGGATGCGCTTCACCTCTGCGCACTGAACCCCTGGGCCTTGGCTACTGCTTCAACGACACGTGGAAATGGAAGGGAAGGTCAGCTTCTTTGGAGGGGCTTTCACATTAGTTCTTTTTTCTCACTATTGCACCTTACAACGGTTGTTGAAGAGGGTTGCCGGCCCTTGGTACGTGCATTCTTGGTTCATGGGGCCCATTTGCTGTGCTTGCGTACGATTGTAGTCACTGCCACTGAATTGACGAGGAGGCACAGATGCTCCTGAGAAAATGTTTCGCGCGAGTTATCCTCAGAAACCCACTCAGCCGATCGGTATAGCTGTCATTAAACCTTAACATTTTCATCTTCTTTCGTCTCTAACCCCCCTTACACGCCTATTTAGGATCTCAGTCTCGTCCAGTTGCTCCTTCACGCAATGATGCTGCTAACGTCTTGTGCAGACAGTCCGAAGAAAATTCAGCACTTTCCCGAAATCTTTTTGAAAACCAGCATTAATGGTATGGTGACATCTCCACGTTGAAGACAGATCTACAATGCACGCCAGAGCATGAGCACGAGACCGCAAGGCGTGCTGTGATGGGCAACTGAGATAATGGTTCTTCAACAGGAACGAAGAGCAGAATGGGGTGAGCCCCCTCCTAGAAGATGCCTCTGAGGGTGACAACGCTACAGGCAGGGACACATTTCCCCGCAGTACGTCCTGCGCGAGCTCAGCTTCACGGAAATATGCGGCGACAGTGCACACAGTCTGAGTGCCCTAGAAGACAGCATAAACAAGAATTTTACGAGCTTCGGCCTACATATAATTCACCAAAGGCACGCAGCCGTCATGCCGTCATGACAAGGCATAGAGGCCCTCGGTCACTTTGTCCGCCAACACTTCTGACCTACTAGCGAAGCATGCGGCAGCCTACGCCCAGAAGACACCAGAGGAACTAGACCTACACGCACTCTAGTTAATGAATACAGCAGAAAGGAAGACGGCAGCACTATACACCAGGCCGTTTGCCTTATGTTTTTAGCCATATAGAGTTTCACAACCTCTCCTAGTGCAAGCAACCAGCCAGCCAGCCCAGTTAGTCCACAGCAGCGAAATACAAAGTACATCGGCCCCGTGGAGCAACTGAATGAGAGTGGGCCCCAGACAACAATTTCTCCTGCTTTGCTGGCATGTACCAAGGAGGAATGCCGAGCACAAAACATTGTTCAGCTGCTTATCACCCCCTATCCCTCCACGCCTGCACAGACCGCTTGGAGTGGGCCTTCACACTACCCTACTGATAACCGATCTCATCCCGTACTTGCGTTACCGAAGACCGGACCTTTCCGTAGGCCTACCAAACACACTTCATCACACTCTCATCGACAAGACACTTATTCAGATCGGAAGGAGTTTTATAATTATTCCTACATGCAACAGGGACACCTTTAGCCGCAGCAAGCCAGGCAAGCACACGAGGTGCTCACGCCATCCTAAGATAGCATCCGTGCTGTTAAGACGTTCGAAAAGACCGTGGTGTTGCAGTGTGAAGTAGCGAATGCATCCTCCGCCTTAAATTTCCGTCACCCAACCACTCTACTGCTTGCCCTGTCACGTGGAATATCTACCGTCCCACTGCCTCGACGTCTCGTCGAACGTTGACTCGCCTCCGCTCTTCACTGTCCTATTGGGGGCTCAGGCAGACTTCTCACTTGAGTCTGCGCCTGTTAGACCCCCCAGCGGTGGTTGCTACCAGTGAAGAGCTGCGATCTGAGATGAACCGTATCACCTCACCTACTATGCAACTCCTGATATGAGGTACCCCACATGCAAGCATAGCCCAGCCCCCTCTGCTGCATGCACGAACACCCTAGCCACCAGCTAAAGACTTACTTCGGCCCAAGAGGAATACAAGTAAAAAGCTCAGTCGACCAAACCACAACAGAGGCGGTCTGGTGCTTGATACTCCTTCCTATTATTTCTACTAAACCCACCACTACATAACACAGTCATGCGGACTGAACATCAGCGCCGGCAATGTAAGGAAATTATTTTTTGTGAAAGTTTTTCATACGCTCCACTAGACTGCAGCAAGATTAGATATCATAATATGCAATTGATAGTTAGGATGTTATATTACTAAGAGGCCCCTGCGGTACTGATGTAGGCAGAACTGAGTAGTTGAATGCTTACTTGCACAGCACCTGCTGCTGCTGCTGCTGCAAATCATAGGAAAGCCCCCAATTTCTTTAGGAAACCTTTGTTATATACGAAAATCGATTATTTAAAACAGCTTAGAAACCTAAAGACAAGAGAACTCCGCCTCAATGAACAAATATCATTCATTGCAGTGTTCAGGGCTGCATACGCAACAGCCCCAAAAACTGTTGTTAGCCCCCAAACCCTATGAAGAGGGAAGCCTTTACATCTTATAATAAGTATTTCCTTTGACTTTTATAACAATATTGCAGCGGAAGTTGTTTAAAGCTTTCTCTTATTTTGAATCTGCTTCTCCGCAGTGCTCGGCGCTGCGTCGTTTCTGCAACTCCCACCAGCAACCGTTCAACAACAAAATATCTAGCAGCAGAAAGAGAAAATAAAAAGAAATACAAGCCAATGAACTCAGCTCGCCCTTAGTGGGGGCTTCTCTTCTCTTCTCTTCTTTTCTTTTCTCTTCTCTTTGCTTCCTTGTTTCTCTCTCACAGCGAAAATGAGTTCAGGGATGATGTTCTGCCCCGAATGGTGAGTCGAGGAAGCTTAGTAATGGCAAGTTTAGGGTTTATGGCTTAGGGTTTAGGGTTTAGGGTTTATGAGGCGGTTGTTAGGGGCTATGAGTTTGGGTCTACGTGCGTGCTGTGCTGCGTACAGCAACAATATGTTGCAACCGAAGGAAGACCGGCAGAGGCAGCAACTAAAATTTCTCTGCCGCCGCTGCGACTTCTTTCGTTATGCTGAGGGCACATATGAAGAAAACTGCGTCGATAGGATTAACTTCAGCTACAAATCTAAGTGCGTCTCTATATTCTTTTCTGATTATTTCGCGCCCCTTTCCTCCTTTATTAGCCTCACGCTTAGGCAATTTCGTGAATGGTTAAGTTTTTGCTGATGTCTCGGCATTCTCTATCTAGCAGCAAAAAGAGAGAAAGAAAAGACATCATCAGCCAATGTCCTCACCTTGCCCTTTCTCTTTTCTATTCTCTACTCTTCTCGTTTCTCTTCTCTGCTGTATTCTCCTCTTTTCTCTTCTCTTCTCCACTCTACTTTTCTCTTCCCTTCTCTTTCCTCTTCTTTTTTTCTAGCAGAGCAAATGAGTTCAGTTAACCTGTGAAAGATGCGTCGTGTGACGCCCTGTTGATTATATGTTTGTCTATTTGCTCGTCTTTGTGTTATTATTTCTTCTGCGGTTTCTGCTGAATCAATGGGAAAGTTTATGGAAGGATGTTGTGCATGCATCTCAGTGCATATGCTAAGCTTCCTTTTGTCCGTTTGTTTGTTTTCATCAGAGAAGATATGATGATTTCTCCAGATCTATCACAAGACCCAACTCTGGGGCGAGTTCCAGATTGGCGCTGCCCAGCCTGTGGCAATTTAGGTTGCGTTTTCTTTCAATTGCCAGAGAGGGTTGCAGAGGATGCGATGACTTTGGTGTATGTCTGCACAAAAAGCGGATGCGGGTATTCCGTTAAGCAGGATGCATCTCAAGAGGCAGATGCAGATGCAGGTGAGGAAGGAAGCCAGCACACATCCTTGCATATATCATGATATATGTATATATATATATATATTAACCAGATACCGCAGCAGTGTAACCTAACGGCTTCTCTCTCTCTGTTGTAACGAGCCTGAGGGTGCGTAGGGCAAGATAAACACATGTGGATGAGTTTGTTTGCTTTGAATCTTTATATTCGAGAGAATGCGGGGGAATTACCTTTTCCTGCATTCTTTGTGCTGCCTTTTCGTCTCGTTTCTGCGTTCTTTCTTCATTCAGAGGATTCCCCAGAGGCCCTGGGAAGGATAAAGCCGGCGAATTTGCAAGTCAAACAGCCTCCACCACAAGAACTTGAGGCGCACGAACAGCCTGAAGAAGCAAGGGGAGAAGGTGAGTTTCTGCTGCATGCAGCTGCACTCTGATTGCAGAAATGGCGTTGTAGCAGCTTTTTTATAGGGGCATTATATGTGCAGTTTTAAGTGTTGCAGATGACGGAGAAGTGGATGCTGAAGGAGATGCGGACCTCTTTGGAGATGATCAAGCCTTTGGATTCAACAACGAATTAGAAGAAGAAATCGCACAAAATGATGAATTCGATCAGGGAATTGCAGAAAATGAACTTGAACAAGAAATCGCCCTTGAAGGAGGCGAAGAAGACGCCGAAAACAACTTCGGGTTCGGTTCTGTTTAAGTTTTATTATTCTTTCTTTAAAAGCAAAACAAATTCTATTTACTGACGGGAAGAAAGCTGCAGTGAGACCGCAGATCAAACGGGTGGCCGCCGCCATTCTTTTTCTGCAGTGTCTCACTGACAAACAGTTTTTATTTTTTTGTTTGTTGGGGCATTCGAAACTTCTCTCGAGAGAAGACGAATGAAGAGAACGGGAAGTGTAAGTTTCGTTCAATGTGCTGAATCTGGCTAGGGAAAGAGAGCATTGACGATAGTACAAGTTGGAAGAAAGCACACATTGATGGTTGTTGCAACAATCATCAACATTTTATCTTCGTATTCTTATTATGATTCATCCTTTAGCGACTGCTTAAGAGAAAGTAGCTAAAAGAGAAGGCGTAGTAGAGGGCTTGCAACAAATCGTACAGAGCCTTTTCCCCTCTAACAGGAAGTGAATGCGTAACAAAGGAAAGTGCAACAAATATCATTATCTGAATTCAATAAGGAGGAAATATCTCGTATCCGCATTCTAACTGCACGAAGAAACACCAGAATAGAGCGCGTCTTCTGCTGGGGGCCCTCTGCAATAATATACTGAAAAAATTGAATGTATGCAATTATCGTATTAAACCTTCGAGCGTTGGTTTGCTGCCGCACTAAATGCGCAAATGACTTGCAAAAGAGATGAAAAGCTTCCGTGTTTTCTGCATCTATGCAATGCATGCAGTCTTCTAGTGAAGCCAATCTAACACTTCCAGGAGTTCATCCTATGCATATCTAATATAGATAATATATATATATATATATATATATCAGTGCCTATGTAAACTGCGTGGAAATCTAGTCTGAACCCCCTAGAAGTCGCCTCTACCCCCAACGCACCGCAGAAAGGCAGTTAAATGAATAAACCCCTTAAAATAAACAAAATTATTTGGTAAAATATAGGAATTCAGAAGTTTAGAAATGCAGAGACAGAAGCTGCACCGAGCAGTCACCGCGAGCCTCCGCGGCTAAGACGGCATAGTTAAAGCGGATATACAAGTGGAGCAAAGGAGTACAAATGAATAGAAATAGCATATATGTCAATACACGTAAGCAATATATATATATATATATATATATGCTGTGCAGCCCTGCTCAAAGGGCGTACAAGTTGAAGTCCCCCTCTCTCCCTTGTGACAAATTTGCATTTTGCTTGAAAAAGCTTTGATCGGTTGTATGCAGCGGCACCTGCAGTTGCTGCTGCAGTTGCTGCTGCAGTTGCTGCTGCAGCTGCTGCTGCAGCAGCTGCAGTAGTGAAGTCTACATGGGACGGAAGAAAGCCAGTGCGGCTCTACAGCGCATGGAGCGGAAAGAGCTGCTTGAAGCTCTTTTTGTTTAGATGAAGAGAGGCACAAGGCGTGCAGAACAGAGCCAGCAAGAAGAAAATCTTCAGTAGGGTTTGTGTTGATTAGAGAAACCTGTGGAGCTTTCCCCTACCCCTTCGCACATATGTAACACGGCGTCTTCTTGTTTCTTGCGTTGATGCTGTCGTTTCAATGTCTGTAAGCCCTGCATCTGTTCGTGCTGCAGCTGAGACTCTGCTGCCTCCTTCTGCTGCTTCTGCACCTGCAGCAGAAGCCCCTGTACCTGCTTCAACGAAGCTCTTTCCTTCATCTTTGAATGGCAATTGAGGAATTCTTCCGAACTCCTCCTCTACCTCTACCTGTATTTGTTCTTCTTTAGACCAACGCGTAACACGACGTACAAGTCTGCTTTTGTTTGCTGCTGGAGAAGACAGCCAGTAGCGATTAGCTAAAGCCCTCAGCGCCATTATACCCACCACCGTAGCGATCATTGTGAAATGCTTTGCATGGCTTGCTGCAGCAGGAACTGCAGCAGCTACTCCACCTGCAGATGAAGGTGCTGCTACAGCTGCTGTCGCTGCCTCCGCTGCAGGGGCTGCTGCCACGACGATAGGTGCTGCTGCAGCTGCACCAGCAGCAGCAAGATTTGGCGCTGCTGCTGCTGCATTTCCAGCTGCCGTTGAGACAACGGGCGCTGCCCCTACTGCTGCTGCTGCTGCCGGTGCTGCAGCACCATTTGCTGCTGCTGAATGGGTAGATGCAAGAAATGCATGTCCTGCTGCTGCGCTGCTGCCACCAACTTTGGTGAAAGCTCCGCCCTTAGCTGCGCTAGAGACGCCTTTCGTGAGCACCGCGAGGCCAATGAACTTCCCTCCTGCTGCTGCTGCTCCCCCTGCTGCTGCAGCTCCGCCTGCAGCTGCAGCCGTGGTAGTAGTAGCAGCTACAGATGTACCTGTTACAGCTAACGAGGCGCCTCCGGTCTTCAGGAGGATAGGCGCAAAGGCCAAAGAGGTGAGTAGCGGCATCGTGCCCCCACTCGCCTTTGCCTGGCCCTTCAGGTGTATGTGCACCGCAACAAACGCCCTTTAACCCTCAGCTTCACTGCAAGAGTCAAGAAAAGAAAGGGTAAGGGAGGCTGTGAGCGCAGCAGGCAGACACGCTGTGGATGGAGTACGGGAGTACGTCCTCGCCCATACTTTTGAAGCAGAAAGTTGAATTAATATAAATTAAAAAGAGTCAGAGTAAATACAGCTGGTTTTACAGAGGAAAAGGAATAAATATATCTCGATGCCTAAGAACCGCCGCACCCGCTACCAGTGAGGAGGAATGGCTTGAAACAAGGCAGCAAAATTAAGAGTTCTTCTTCAGTGCCTCTCCACAAACAAATAAAATTATTTTAAAAATGTTTTATTTGTTTTATTTGCTTTTTAATGAAGAATACAAAACAAACAATGCCTGCAAACTCTACCGCTAGATGGCAGCCCTCGCCTTCAGGCCCCCCCCACCCACCTGAATATCATAAGAAAACTAATTGCGGGTTTCCTTCCTAATAAACTGCAATATTCTGGGACAAAAAACAATATTATTAATTTAAAAACATATATTTTTGTTTTAAAAATATTACTTCGTTTCGTTGATTCTCCCCCTCTTCACAGCGAGCCTCGTGGTACGGTAGTTAGTGTAGTAAGGCCAACCGCCATGGGCAAACGTTTGTTTGCAGTAGCTGCTGAAGTAAACTCATTTAAAGATAAAAGCCTTTAACTGTCTACAAAGAAACAAGAGAAGCTGCATCTCTAAGCAGTCAGGCGCTGTCTATCCGATCTCCAGATCATACTAAGCAAGAAAGAGAGAGCATAAAGCTTGTCTTTCAAACACAAGAAACAGCAGCAGCGATGCTCCTGCTGCTCTTATGCACTCTGTTGCTGTGCTGTTTGCTCGTCTTCAGCATTTCTCTCAGCAGCAAAACCCTGTGTCTCCCCCTTCCTCCTCCACTCTACTCATAGCCTGCTCTCCCCTGTCTATTTCGTATGAATGCCAAACCATCTACTGTTTATTTGAGAGTAAACAACTTAAGAAAGTCTGCTTTACTTCTTGCAGCACAAAAGACAGCAATCTCTAGCCGTCGCAGGCACCTCCCTAACAAAAAGGCCGGACAAAGGACAAAGATACGTCTTTTGCCTATTTATAGATGAAGTCTGAAGCATGACGCATGAGAATATCTTAACGTTGTTTATATTTCAAAGTGTGTCTTTAACGGTTATATCCGCGTGCATTGGAGGCCCTAGCTTCTGGGTTTGCTAAACCTTTTCTGTCTCTCTTATCTGCATGTATATATATAGGGTTTAGACCGAGCCCCTAAGTGTACGTGGCTTGTTTTTGTTTATTAGGTATTTATTGGCGGGAGTAAAATATTGAATTCGGGTGTCTGTGGAGACACCCCAAGAGCGGATGGCGGCGCAGCCTGATGCGCCTGTCTCCTTCTCGGTTCCTGTGTTGTTGTTGTATGAAGACGGCAGGCATAAATCAATGAAATAAAGGAAATAGCCTTCTTCTGTCTTTAAACCAACACAACTAACAGGAGGAAGAGGGACAGAGACTCAGCAGAAACAGCAACAACACAGCTGCTGTCCTTGTGCTGCTGCCGGCCTGCAGCGGCGGAAGGGGCGAGAGAAACACCGCAGCATTTCGTCTATCTTACTTTCTCTCTCTCTCTTTCTTTGGATAGCCTTAAATGCAATAAAACGCAAGCGAACAACAAACAAAGATGTCACAGGAACTCCGCATAGCGCAGCCCTCGGCTGTCTGCAGTTGATAGACGAATAGTCCGCTGCTCATCAGGCCTCATGTTACTCTTTGAAACTCCAGAAAAAAGAGGGGTGAGAAGGGGCAGAAAATACAAAGCCTGCTCCAGCACTTCCGGGGCACCGCCTCCACCTGCTGCCGCCTGTTGGGCTATACCTCCAGCGATGTTTCCGACGGCACTAGCAGCCACTGCAGCACGAACACACACAGGAGAACAGCAGGATATATTCAATGAATGCATAAATCAATTAGCCAGCAAGCAGGAGCAAAGACACCTGAAATGCAGCAGCAGCATGATGCATGCGTCCCTCAACAAACAGATCTGCTGCGTCAGCTACAGCTTTCACTCCTGCACAAGAAAAAAGGAAAACCAAATAAATAGCAGACATAGCAGTCGCAGCAACATGCAGTACTCCATCTCACGCACTTCCTGCTGGGGTTGCTGCTAAAAGTCCGCCCAAACCAGCAGGCGCTGCACCCCCTAAGAAACTGGCGCCTCCTTGAGCAGCGGCGCCCTTAGCGAGGAGAAGAGGGGCGACTAACTCGGCCGGCATTTCCAGTAATTGTCTGCATTAAGAGCAAACGCCAGAAAGAAACACGTAAAGGGCTTCTTCCTTCATGCAGCTTAAATACAAGGTAAGCAGAGGTAACACTCAAAACCGAACACAGAATACGCTGTAAACCACCCCAAGGAGATGTACAGACACAAGCAGAAATCAGCAAATTCGTATCAAAGGAGAGAGGAAGATAAAAGGGGTGCAAAGGAACATTGAGCCGTGGGTAGAGAGACTCGTTCAGTGTATGTAGCAACATAGCATTACAACTGCAGGGCTACTTGAGAACACTGGAGAACACTAAGCAGGCTTTATATGTGCAGAAAAGTTTAGAAAAACAGCAGAAATAAACGAACTTCAAGATTAAAAAGTGAAGAAAGAGAAGAACAACAAGCGCTGGCGGCTCCACTCGGTGGGGACCTCGAGTACAAGAGGAGTGCACAAGACAGGAGTCGCTGCTCCTGTAGGGCAGATAAATATACTGAATTATAAAAGAATAATTCCTTTAAATTCGATTATTTACCAGAAACAAACATGAAAAATGGAGCCGAACACCATACAACCACCTCACTCGCTGAGGCCTCGAGGAGGCAATGGGCGGCGCAGCCCCTGACTGAAGGCGCCCCCAAGTTGTGCGGGGCTGCAGCAGGTATATATAAACATAATTACAGCAGAATAGAATTCAAATGTTAATATATAAATAATGCTTTCAAATTAAATATAAATATTCTTTTTATTTCTATTCCATGCCTCCGGTTTCAACTCCTATAACCAGGTGCCTATACCGTCTGGCCGGCGGTGTGTGAGGAGGTGAGGCTGTCCTTTGTCTGTAGCATATGTTTTTTTGTTAATAATAAGGCAGAAGTGTTTTTGGCTTTGTTTCTGCAGAAAATGGCTACTGAATCAACCTTTACGCAGTTTGTCAGCTCCTTGTTTGCGTGTATTCACGGAAAAAAGGTCTTTTGAATAGAAACTTCATAGTTGCTGAGTGTTAGCTATAACATAGTACTTCAGAAGATATATGCTACTACATTAACACTAGATATATTCTATTTGGCTTTAGGAGGCATCCTGCATGCAAGCAGAAGTACAACACCTTTCTATCAGTCTTCCGTCCTGGGTGAAAGCGTATTGAAACCAACGAAAATGCATGAGCAAAGCCAAGCGACGACTAGAACTGCACGTTACGAAGTACTGTGTTGATCCAGAAGGAGGCGAACTTCCTTATTCAGCGCGGCTTTTTTGAATTGCTTGAAGCTGCCTCACCTGCGCCGTCTCCCTTTGTTCTCCTGCCCCAGCTCGGGGTGGTGCCCGAAAACGCTAGTTGACTGCTGAACTTTGCATTTGCCTAACAGTTCTAACTTGCCGCTTGATTGTATTTTCAAGTTGGTAAGGTTGCTTCTATCTCGGAATAAAGCTTGAGTGTGCTCTGGGAGTGAGTTCAATGCGGTGTATTGCCCGTCCACAGGCTTGCCAGCCCTGTGGAGCAGCTTCTCATTTAATGCGTCGTAGAGCCATTTCCTGCGTGCGACTTCTGCTAACACGATTAAATCCAGCGAAACTGCGCCCTACGTAAGACCATCAGGGAGGTCCGTCCTTTTTGTGAGCGCCTCTGTATGGCGTTGACGGATCCGCTCTTCTTTCATCTTGAGACACTGATTGCACTCTATTTATAGCAGGGGATGGTATGTCTATTGAAAACAATAATAGTTGCGCTTTCTCACTGCTTCCCCGCACACATTCCTCAAAATTGTCTGAAAGCCGCTTTCACCTGCTTTCCTTATTCACTCACGGCATGCGTTGAATTATATTGTGGTGAACTGCTCCAAAGTGAAAATCCTCAACAATGGGCGTACGGCCGGCATTTAAATGACCCCAAAATTTCCGCCTATCGGCGTACATACTATCCATTGAAAAAGAGCAGTCGCAGGGGCTGTGCAGCCAACTGGAAAGGCAGGCTGCACCTCTTCGTCGTAGCTTCAGATACCAGACGCACGTCGCAACCCTTTGTCGATTCCCTCAAGCAGCTCCTAACCGTTAATGCTACCTGGAAAAGACACAGAATTGAGATGGACCCGCCCGTGCTGCTGTCCTGTCTTATGTACCCGTCACTGCGCGGACTGGCGCCTAACTTGTGCGGGGCCAGGGTGTTTACTTTATTGCCCGAAGAGGCGCTACTCAAAATCGAACTTCTCGAGCTCTTTCGCTCACCTCGTCTTCTTGCAATATGCAGTCTTGTGGCCTAAAGAAGACGATGCGCCACTCGGTAGTTTCCCCCGTCCTTTTGAATGGCAAATTCGCTGTCTACCGCATATTATGGCTTCTCTTCGTGTTTTCGGCGGGATTGCAGCTCACAACCCCAGCATCCACTGGCTCTATGTTGAGTTATTTTCAGTGTCATCTTCTTGTTCTCCAGTTAACGCAGGAGAAATGGCTTTTTTTCCTTTCACTTTATATGAGAGAAAAAGCCATCCTCTTCTATACTGCCCGTCGATTCGACTTGATCACCTTCGAAGAAGGCAACGATGGAAAATGCAAGAATAACAACAAACACAGGAATAACTTCATCACTTCGGCAATGTCTACTATTTCACCCCCTAACTAATTCTCCCCAGACCCGCCAGCTACTGACAGCGGCTTTTCAGAGGCAACCACTCAATGGACCTTTGCTACAGAATCTCTAAGTCCTCCGTTCACCAGGGACTAATGCTTCCCAGTTAGTATACCTCGTTGTTTAAGCTCGCTTATTTCCTCTATTACCTGTTACTCTGCAGTTCTGGGTTGAACCTACATCGCAGAGCATGTCAAAAGGCTTCCCTTGCCTGGCTGTGATTCAGCGAAGTGATTTCCTGTTTTGAATATAGCCACCATCGTCGTCCTCCCCTTCAAATAAGGAATGTGACAAGAGTGACTGCAGCTCTTCGGGTGCATTTTGAAGACAAAAGTACATCATCAGGGAGCGAATTGTTCCACTGCCCCCCTCATGGCGCGGCTCTTCATATTTGCAGAGTCGGTAAAGGCAAAGGCAGCTTTCATGAATTGACTGGCAAGAAACACTTTCAGTTGAAAGGGAGGAGTATATCGCTTTCGCTCGAATGCGACGAAATGCCAGCCGTTGGCTGCCTCCACCTCTGAGGGCAGAAGCTGGACAATATCTAGTATTGAACGGGGGATATTTTTAAACTTATGAGGATGTTCTTCTTGAAATCATCTTAAGTAACTCGTACTCTGTTGAGGGAGGCAGTCTCACTCTCTAGGGTGAGAGTGGGATATGTTTTTGCTCCTTCTGAATCGTTCTATGTTTTCAAGCATAGAACGATTGGACTACTTGGCCTCCGCCTAAGACAGTGGAGAGCTGCAGGAGAGCAACCAGCCACCCCCTAAATCAGGCGGCCTTCCATAGTGCTTCCAGGCCCCAAGTGCACAGAGGCGCAGGGCCCTACAGCGTATAGGTGCCTGTCCTTAGTTGCAACACTTCTTGTTGGCACTTCTTCTAAAAGCACTGCTATGTTCAGGCAGAACCAAGCCCCGTTCCGATTAGTGCGCAAACAGCACCTTATTCAACTCTTAAACCTCTATTTGTATTTATCTATGTCTACTGTACAAATATGAATAAAACCACCTACTTTCGATACACCCTAGTACGGCTGTACTAAGTAAGGTTGCTGGACATGATGCAGCTAGCTGGGGCTAGTGGCGGCTTGCTGTGGCTAGCCAAGAGCTCGGCCACGCTGGTGAAGGGCCGAGAGAGACGGAAGCCTAAGGTTTGTCTCTTCACAATCCGAAAAGAACAAGGTAGCGAACGGAGAAACTTGTAAGGTATTGCTTTGCAAGAACTGCTTGCACGCTGCTACCCAGCCCCGTTGCTTGCGAATTGTTATGTATATTTTCTGTTTCTTTTGTGGGTTGTCTAAAGGCAAGTGGACGCGGAAATGCTTCATGTAGCAAAGACTTCCGTTAGCCTCTATGACACCGATGTAGCCACAAAAGGCAGCAAAAAGAGATATAAAAATGCGACGAGGATTCAAATTGCTTCCCCGGGGTATGGGGAGGGCAGCAAGGGTGAGGTGTACGTACACTCAAAACAGCTGCCTAAAGCCTCATGTCTTGCGCAGAGGGCAGTTACTGTTTAAGGCTTGCAGAAGAGGCTACCGCCTTCTGTACTAAGCCCCGCACCTCCTCAAGTACCATACAGACAAGCCCCAAACGCATGCGTTGTTCAGAAGCGGCATTTGTTTGTCTTTTGCCAATGCAGGGCTTCACCAGTTCAATCTTTTCGGCAGTAGTAGGGGCCCCACCTGCCAACAGAAAAGGTGTCCGCTGCTGCTGCTGCTGCTGCTGCTGATGCTGATGCTGCTGCGTCAGCAGCTCCTCCGCATCCATCTGCGACGCCAAACGATCCAGAGCCCCCCGCAGAGACTGACCCTGTCTCTGAAGCAGCAGCAGACCCATACGATAAAAGGGACTCACATCCCCCTCACTGCTGCTGTTGTTGCTGCTGCTGTTGTGGTTGCTGCTGCTGCTGCTGCTGCTGCTGCTGCCAGGTAAAAAAACCAGCTTAAGCCAATTTAAAACGCAGGAGATTCGCTCCGAGCCCTCTGCTATCGGCTCGTGTCGATTGATGAGTTGCGAGGTCATAACAAATGATAAAATGCTTAAATTCAAATTAAGACCACCCTCCTCCTCCTGTGTTGCTGCTGTTTCTGCGTCTGCTGTTGTTGTTGCTGCTGCTGCTTCTTGTGCTGCTGCTGCTGCTCCTGTTGTTGCTCCTGATGCTGCTGGTTCTTGCGACCCTCCTGTTATCCGGCTTTGCTGCTGCTGCTTCTCGTGCTGCTGAAGCACCTCAGAGCACCACCGCTGCTTCAATAGAATAAGAACTGCAGCGCATGCAGCATCTGGAAGAGGCTGCTCTTTGGGGTTGAGGAGGCTCTGAAAGAGGAATGTCTGAGCTCGCCAGCTAAATACCCCCGTCATCTGCAAAGACAAACAAAACTCTCAGCCTGTGCAATCCAATTTCGAGTCTATTTATACAATCCATGAGTAAATATATATATATATATATATGTATATATATATATATATGCACACTACATATAAGTGTAAACATATCTATATATATATATATATACATAGGTGGGCGCTGCCAGTAGTGGGAGCAAGGCCTGCTCATGTCGTGCTGCTGGCAACGCCAACTTTAGTAGAGCGGGAAGAAGAAGGTACATTTATAAAGAAGACGAATAGCTGTTTAAAATGAAGTAGAAAGATAGCTGTTTAGAATGAAGTGCATTAATGCAGCGTCTAGACAGACTATATAATGATAATGAAGCGGGTACAGACACCCGACTTGACGCTTTAAAATATGCAAAAAAAAAATAAACATCAAAAATAGAGAAAAAAAAGCAAGAAGTAAACATTCTTTTGTTGCTCAGCGTATTCTCCTGACCCCTCAACAACCATTAACACACGCTACAGAAAGCGCAGCGGCAATAGCAGCAGCAGCAGCAACAACAGCAGCAGCAGCAGCAGCAGCAGCAATATAAAAAGCAACCCCAAACTCGACAGGCTAACGCTTGAACCTCCACCACGCAGCACCAGCAGCGGCTACAGAGACGAATAACAACTGTAAAACAATCCCCTTCTTTGCCTCAGCAGCAGCAGTTGCAGCAGCAGGAATTGCAGCAGCAGAAGTTGCAGCAGCAAGAGCAGCAAGCTTACTAGACAGACGCATCTATAGAGCAGCGTAAGGTCTCCTCCTTGGAGGAAGACTGCATTTGTACAATCTTTTTCTAACAGCTTCGAGTTGCTATCCACTAAGGAGAAAGCACTAATAAACAATTCATCATAAGGCGTCAGAGCGGCCCCCCTGCCTGAGAGCAGCATGAAGGCTCTGCAGCAGCTGGTGGATCCTGACGCCATGTGCAGCAGCAGCAGCAGTAGCAGCAGCGCGGGGTGAGCCGGGAAGCTGTGGGCGGTGTAGAATAGCTGCGGGTGCTGCTGCTGCACAACTGGCAGCAGCGAGACCCCAAATAGCAGCAGCTGCTCTGCTTTACGCTGCAGCATCCAGCGCGCCTCGTTCCATATGCCAGCTTCTTCTGCTGCTGCTTCGAGGTGCGCCTGCTGCTGCTGTTGCTGCTGCTGCTGCTGCCTTGCGGCCCCCGCACCTGCTGCAGCAGCAGCAGCAGCATCGGCGTGCTGCATGAAGATGCATGCAGCCTTTAGAGACCAAACTGCGCGGTGAGAGATACAGATAGGAGAAGGGACAGGACAGGGGCCCCCAAGCTGCAGAATAAGCTGCGCATACACCTGACAGGCGCACCCTAAGGGCCCTACTTCCATGTCTCCTTGCTTCGGTGGAGGTGCAGCACAGACGTTCAGCCGCTGCAAAGAAGAGACAACTGTCTCTTCTCCTCGCGTCATCAGCAGACAGCACTGCAGGGACAGAGCATCCACAGCTCCCCACAAAAACAAGTCCTCCGCACTCCACTGCTGCTGCTGCTGCTGCTGCCACTGGTGCTGCTGCTGTAGCTGCTGTAGCTGCTGCTGCCACTGCTGTTGCTGCTGCTGTTGCTGTTGCAGCTGCTGGCATGAAGAGGAGAAGAAAGGAGGAGGGTGAGATAGGGGGGCCTCTAAGACCCGCTGAACGGCGGCGGAGAGACACCTGCGGCTTCTCTCTGGGAGAGACAACAGACGGAGACACTGCTGCTGGCAGTCCCTCCTTAGCACTGACTGCTGCTGCTGCTGCTGCAGCTGCAGCTGCTGTTGAAGGGGAGGAGCAGCAGCAAAGGAAGACATGAAAGGGTCTGGCAAGAGGGGAATGGAGAGTTTTAAAGCCTTATATATAACAGACTGCAGCGCATGCAGAGCAACTAGAGGTTCATCACGCTGTTTGTCTTTGTCTTTGTTTGTCTCTTGTCCGCCATCGTTCTCTGTCTCCTTCTCTGTCTCCTTCTCTGCCTCTTCCGACCCCTGCTGCTGCTCTAAAGCAGCAGCCAAAGCCCTTGCTGCATGCGCCAGCAGCAGCAGCCGCAGCGGCAGCGACATCTCTTCCCCCGCACAAAGCACAGGAAAGGAGCCTCGAATCAACTGCTGCTGCTGCTGCTGCTGCTGCTGCTGCTGGCCTTGGTGGTCTTGGTTTGGTTTGTGTTTGAGGTGTATATTCAGCAAGCGCTGTGCAGCAGCAGGCAGCATCTTGGCTAGCCCCTTTGCTCCTGCTTGCGGGTGCTTGATAGGCAGCGTTTTGTTTAAGAGGAGAGAGCAGAGCTGCGTAATAAATCTGTCTCTCTTCCTCTTTACTTTTGCTGCTGCAGCAATCAAACCCGGCAGCAGCACCGCCTTCAGGTGTACAGACACCTCAGCACTTGTTAATCCCTCCACAAGAGACATATACGACACCCGGCCTGTTGCTCTCCTCAGCAAGCTGCCAATACACTCCAACACTGCAAACCGCAGCCCCGGCCCGACCAATATAACTTCTCCTTCCCTCACCTCTTCGTAAGACAAAGACGCGACCCCACCAGCTGCAGCAGCAGCAGCAGCAGCTGCTGCTGCTGCTGCAGCGGGAGCAGCGTCAGCATCGGCTGTTAGAGCGGAACCAGTAACATCAGCAGCAGCTGCTGCAGCAGCAGCATTTGCTGTCTTCGGAAACAGCAGCACAGGGAAAGTGATGCCTACGACTGCAGGTAGAGGCAAAGGAGATTCGCCAGAAAGAGGAGGAGCTGCATGTACACCAGAGAAGCAAGCTTTGAATTCCTTTGCAAAGTCAAATGCATACTGTCCATACACCACATGACTGGGAGGAACTCTTGCTGCAGCTGCTGCAGCTGCTGCAGCTGCTTCTGGAGCGGCTGCGGGGGCGCTTGCTGCTGTTGCTGCTGCTGGTGCTGCTGCAGAAGATGAAGAAGAGGAAGTAGCAGCAGCAGCAGCTGCTGCAGCAACCGAGAGTCTAAGCCGCTTGCTGCCATTAGGCCCCTTAAAAAGATAAGAGATTACAAAGGAAAGAGAACGAAGAAGAGCAGGGAGACAGGTGCTGAGTGTATGAGTAGCTAAGGGGTCTGTCTCCTTAGAGACAAAAAAATGTAATAAAGCAGAGAGCTTCGCAGCCAGCAGCAGCACTGCACACACCACAAACAAGCACAGAAGAATTAAATAAATAAATAAACAAATAAATAAATTAAATAAATAAATAAATAAATTAATTAAGAGAAAATGCAGAGACTGAGAGAACGAGGTGCAGACAAAAGGCATAAAAAACAAAGATAGAGAAGACGAAAGACAAAGACAAGAAGCAAAGACAAGCAGACAAACAAAAACATAAAAAGAAGAAATCAGCAAAAAAGATATACACACAAAGACAAGCAGACAAACAAAGCACAAAAAGAAATAGACGAAAGAAGAAGAGATAAGGAGGCAAACGCGCAAAGACGTAAACAAAGAAGCAGACAAATAAACAAACAAACAAACAAACAAACAAACAAACAAACAAACAAACTAACTAACTAACTAACTAATACGCAAGCAATAAGGAGAGCATGCAGGTGAAGCTACAAACACAAGCCGAGTATACAAATATACAAACAAACAGCAGCATATGCTGGTAGTCAGCTAGACAAAGACAAGCAAACAAAAACGTGCAACAACCACGAGTGAATTCTGCTGCTGCTGCTGATGCTGCTGCTGTTGCAGCTGCTGCTGTTGTTGGGTGTATGCACTGAATGGCGGTCTTAATATTGTTGTGGTTGTTAAGTGTTTACAGCATCGGCTTACTTCTGTCTTCTTCTGTCTCCTCTTGTATGTACGCTGCCTCCCCAGCAGCTGCAGCAGCAGCAGCAGCAGCAGGTGAAGGAGCATCAACAGAAGATGGATGAATCCACGCTTCTATCGCCCTGACTGCTGCTTCCTCAAGAGACACTTGAGGTGTATCTGCAGCAGGGGGCCCTAAGGCCTGCTCTACTGCAGCAGGTAATAGCGGCTTAAAGAGCAGCTCCCGTGGTAGCTGCACACGGAAGACAGGTCTTTGCTGCTGCTGCTGCTGGTGCTTCTGCTGCTGCTGCTGTTGCGGCTGTTGCTTCTGCTGCTGTTGCTGCTGGTGTTTATGCTGCTGTTGCTGGTGTTGCTGCTGCTGCTGTGCAGCAACAGCAGCAACCGGGGGGGCCCCCCCTCGCTGTTGCTGCTCTGTCATCTGTGCGCTGTTGCTTCTGTCTCACTGCATTGAAAAGAAAAAGAAAATAAATCAATAAAATGTCTAAACAAAGGAGCAAATAAAACTTGTAAAGGCTCTGAGGTGCAGCGACAGGGCAAACTGGTCTGTGCTGCTGCACATGCAGGCCCGGCAGCAGCAGGGACAGCAGCAGCAGCAGCAGCAGCAGTAGCAGTAGCAGCAGCAGTAGCAGCAGTAGCCGTCGATGCAACGAAATCTACATCCTTCTATTCAATAAAGCATCTTTCAGGGTCTCTCAGATCTTCTCCTTTTCCCTCTAAACCCTAAACCCTAAACCCTAGACCCTAAACCCTAAACCCTTGACCCGCCTCTGGAGGCCCCAAAGAATCGAACGTGCCTTTCTTCTCTTCCACGCAAACCCTTGCAGATCTAAGGCAAACATCGCCGCACATTATATCCCAAACCCTAAACCCTAAACCCTAAACCCTAAACCCTAAACCCTTAGAATGACTGTACGCATATCGGGGGGCCCCTCCAGGGCCCCCAAGCGAGCGGCTCGTAGGGGGGCCCCCCGCGCTCGCGAAGAAAACCTGAATGAGAGCAGCGATGAAGAGATAACATCAAGCAGCAGCAGCAGCAGCAGCGAAGAAGAGACAGACAGAAGCAAAGGCAAGAGGCTGCAGCTGGATGAGGGTCTGTTGCGGCAAGTCCGGAAGGTGCAGCAGCAGCAGCAACAACAGCAGCAGAAGCAGAAAAAGAAGCAACGGCTGCTGCTGCTGGGATTAGGGGGAGAAAAAGGTCAGCAGCAGCAGCAGCAGCGGAAGGCGCAGCAGCTGAAGCTGCAGCGCCAACTGCATGCAAAACTAATTGGCGTGAGGGTCTCTACTAACACGGCCCTCCGTTTAGCAAACAGAATCCCTGCAGCAGATGTGCTGCAGCTGCTGCAGCAGCAGCAGCAGCAGCAGAAGACAGAAGCAGCACTTCGTACTGTCAGGAAAGAAGCAGCACGGACCTTCGTGCTGCTGCGTCAGCTGCAGCAGCTGCTGCTGCAGCAATCTTCTCTCTCTGCTGCTTTCGCCGCAGCATCGAGTGACAAATCAACGGCAGCAGCAGCAGCAGCTGCTGCTGCTGTTGCAGAAGGAGGCTGGCAGCAGCGAAGAGACAAATACAAACAGCAGCAGGCAACAGGAGGTGAAGCAGATGTGTGGAGGCTGCTGGCTGAGGGGCCCTCAGCTAACTCTCTTCGTTCTGTCTGTCTTTCGAATATTGACGCTTGGCATCAACAAACCTTTGCAGCAGTAAACCCTAAACCCTAAACCCTAAACCCTTAACTGTACCCCTAATCCCTAGCAGCTACACCCTAAACCCTAGCTGTGAAACCCTAAACCCTCGCTAAAACTACATGAGAGAAGGGATAGTAGAGACCACATTTGACAAACAAACAAAACAATTTAATATGCAAACAAAACAAAGAAATGAAAGGAGAGAGAGAAGATCAACGCATGCGTATAAAAACAACAGCTATCTCTGCACCCGGGTCTTTCGCTTATAGCCTTGTTGTATTCCTTTGGGGTTTAGGGTTTAGGGTTTAGGGTTTAGTTGGGTGTTTAGTTGTGGCGACTTTATTCAAACAGGAATGCGTGTATTAATCCTTTTCTTTTATAGTGTTTATTTCTTTTTTATATTGTTGTGTTGCTGCAGAAAGACAAAAGATTTTCTGTCTTTCACCAGCCGGTGTCTGTACAGCTGAAAACAGCAATGGAGAATGAAGAAGAAAAGCTGCTGCAGCGATGTCTTCATTATTGTTGGGCTTGCAATAAAGAAGTTGTTGAGCAGAGCAAGCAGAGTGCAGATAAAGAGAAGGAGACAAGCAAAAAGGAGGAAGGAGACAGAAATACTAAGGAAGAAGAACCCACAACAAATACACAAAAACTTCCTTGTTCAGTTATTGCATGCGCAGAGATGAAGAAAGCAAAAATAGAAACTCAACATCAAATATTTGATGATACTGTACGGCGTTCAAATTCTTTATTAATGCTATCTTTCTCTTTATTCCTATTCATGCTCTCTTCTTGACTTGCTGCTTTTACAGTATGATTGTTTCTTTAATCTGTTCAATTTTTAATGTAGTTTATTTTATTTGTCTGTTTGTTTCTTTCTTTCTTTGCGCTCTTAACAATTTGTTTCTCTCTTTGCTCTCAGTATTTGAATGGCGTTGTGCTGATAAATTTATTTTTTTTTGTTTTTCTTCGTTTTTGTCTGCTCAGGATTTCTATGTGGAATTGCTGAAGGCCTCGGTGGCTGCAGGAGAGGGGCAGTAAGCAAATAATAAACCTTTTCAATATTTTTAACTTACAAACCCTTATTAGAAGCACCTCCTAGAAACCGAAAACCCTAAACCCTAAACCCTGAAGGCTATACTCTAAACCGTGAGGAGGCAAAGCAATGAAACTGACTTTCAGGGTCAGGGTCTACGGTTTAGGGTTTAGGGTTTAGGGTTTAGGGTTTAGGGTTTGTTGTTTTCAGGGTGGAGGCTTCTACTCTGACTCGCGAAACGGCATTACTAACAGCAAAAAGGAAGGCCAGTGGTTCGTTTCTCGCTTACCCTTTTGTGTTCTTCGTAGTTTGCCAGGATTAGCAGGGTTTAGGGTTTCCTGTGTAGGGTTTAGGGTTTAGGGTTTAGGGTTTAGGGTTTAGGGTTTAGGGTTTTGTTATCAGGGAAGATAGTCGATCGGCGGGCTTCCAAAGGACGCAAAATTCGGTACAAGCCAATACCCCAGCTGGAAAGTTTTGCTGTAAGTTGCTGCTGCTGAACAAAGACAGGAGCTCCTTAAGGGGATAATAGATAAAGACTTTTGCTTTGTGCAGTATTTTTATTAAAAAGAGCTAATAGGCAGCTTCCATGGTTTATTCTAAAGGGGTTTAATGGCTGTCACCTGAATCTTTTCCAGCAAAGTTTAGGGAATATAATAATAATAATAATAGTAATAATAATAATAATAATAATAGAGTAATAATAGTAGTAATATAGTAGTATTAAGGAGATATGGTTAGGCGTGCATTGCCCTGAGACACCGCAGTAATTGTATTCATAAACTTCATAATAATGCTGCATATTCTCTGCTTTTTCGTTATGTTGGTGCATTCGTTTATTAGGGTTTATCTTTACCCGTTGCATTCCCAGGGGTTTTCAGTAGGGTTTAGGGTGTAGGGTTTGCGTTTGTTACTGGGCCCTCAGACAGCAGTCCCGTGGACTCCAGACACAGACGCGCTGCCAGGAGCCGACGACCCCTTAGTAGTTGAAGGGCTTATGAATAACCTCTTCGCCGCCACCTAATCGCACAGCTAGCTGTGCAGCTAGCCACCCCAGCTTGCCTCCCCGATTCATTGCAGCTTGCTGCAGCGCGATCGTACAGCTAGCTGCAACGACTAGTACAGCAAGCTGCACCAAGCTATGGTAGCTGGCTGCAGCTAGCCACCCCAGCTAGCTGGCCAGAGCCACTGCAGCTAGCCGCAGCGAGGTGGTATAGCTAGCTGCACCGAGGCAGTACAGCTAGCTGCAACAAACCTTTCCAGGTGGCTGGAGGCAGTGGTGTTTGCATCTGGCCGTATGGGGATTGGGAACCCTGCCGTTGCGAATCGTAACGACAGTACAACTGATTTAGCTAGCTAGCTAGCTAGCTAGCTAGGTTAAACACCAGCTGTATCTTGCGCACAGACAGCTTAAGCCCATTCCAGCGGGCGGACAATTAGCAATATGTGCAGCTAACTAGCTAGCTAACTAGCTATCCAGCTAGCTAGCTAGTTAGCTGGTTAGGGGTAGCAGGCTGGCCAGCTAGCTGCAGCTTGTGCAGTCCCGCTAGGTCCTTTTACTTCGCTGCGAGTGATGCTGATGATAATTAGTGATGCGGGCTTTTAGGGGGAAGAGAGCGCGAGAACAGCAAAAGAACACAGTAAAGCCTTAGGCGGCGCCAACTCAGGTGTATAGACACCTCAATATACTCTTTCTTTTTCTCTCACTCTTTACCCTAACCCGAGTATTTAGATGGCCCTTAAGCTCCACCTTCAGCAGCAGGAAATGCAAATTCGAGGCCTCTTCCGAACCCCCAACTCTAAAGCAACCCACTAACTTAGCCCGTATCTGAGCGAACAGGAAGCCCTTTCGCTGGCTTTTGCCTCCTTTCACGCTAAGCCTTTGAATAAACAACTATTTATTCTGTTCCCAGGCGGTGTAAATGAACTCTATATCGGTTATAAGCTCTACCCCCCATTCACGCCCGTAGTAAAGCCCCTAGAGCCGCATTCGTCGTCTGCATCTCTGCTGCAAATGATGCTGTAATTAATTGTCATTAAAAACCCTAATAAACAAATCCTTACTTAAACTCTGAACCCCCTTTTCGTTTGCATGTTCACTCACCCCTTGGCGCCGGGACAGAAAAACAAAAAGATGGTGCGGCGTTGGAGTTGGGGTTTTGTTAGTGTTGTGCGTTTATAGGGGTTATTTGCGTTGTGCTGTGTTGAATTAAAATATATTTCTGCTGTGCAAGCTCAGCTCATTTCTGCTGCCTCAGCAGAAGCACACATATACATACAGCAGGCGTTGGTAGTTGTTCTCCGCGTCGTTTGTCTGCGTCGCTGATTTCTTCTGTCTTTTTCTTGTTCATGAGGATATCACTATTTACTTTCTTATTTAGATCCTTGTATATTTATATCAATGAAGTGAGACAGCCCTTCAGCTCTTCCTCTGCGAGCTACCCGTCTTCACGTTCCTCACAGCCTCGGCGATTGTTTCCTTCTGCAGCGGCAGCAGAAAAAACAACAAGAAATATAAATAATAATATTAAGAGCCAACATAACAGCAAAGGCACACAAAATAATCCACAAAAAGAATCCACAACGAGCAAAATGCAAGCGAGAAAAACAAGCAACATTACCTTCAGAATCAACAAAATTCATTTGCAAGTATACATCAAGAGTTGAAAAGAGCATGAAAATACGCCGAACACAACCGGGAGAGTGCACGCAACAAAAGGAAAAACAAATAAACGAATAAACGAAAACAAACTCCGAACTAATAACATGATCGTGACGAAACCACGGTCTCCAACCCCCTGAAGCCTTCGTTCTTAGCCCCTAACTAAACCCTAAACCCTAAACCCTAAACCCTAAACCATGGGACGGCAGGCTTACAAGTCCCTCGAACGCCTGGAAGGAGGCAACGAGGAGTTGGGGGTCTGTGATTTTCTGTCCGTCTTCATTTAAGACAACGATACTATTGCTGTCAATGAGTGGCTGGAGTTGTTTGCTGTTGAACAGCGAAATAATATTTTCTGTTTCTTCTTTTTCTGTTTCTGTATTAGATGCCTGGCACCAGTGGCTGTACACCTGAGCCTCTGCTTTATGACCCTTTTCCTTCTCCTGCATCACCTTTATAAACTCGTTCGGCTTCACCTCTTCTGCTTCACCAAACCGGCTGTACATTTCCTTGAAATACTCTTCAAATACCTCTCTCTGAGGATCATCTGATCGAAGCCGCCTCAAAAACGCCTGAGAAGCACATTCCCCTTCGCTGCAGAACCTAAGCCAACAAACAAAACAGAAAAAGCAACACACGATAGTGCATCTACCTGCGAAGAAAACTTAGAAAAAGAAACGAAACAAGTAAATAATAAAGCATAAAACCAATAATAATAATAATAACAATAATAATAATAATAGTAATAATAATAATCATGGTGATAGTCGGCGAAGGAGGCCAACGAGGAAGAAATGATACAAAAATGAAAAAACTAATGCACTTTAATGAATGCATAAAACCCCGAGACAGTATACATGCGACCATTGAAGGAAACCAACAAATAGGTCTAAAGAACGGCAAGTGGTATTTGAACAAAAGCGAAGGGAAAGATAAGAAGCAAAGAAGCAAGAAGCAGACACACATCAAACAAATAAGTGAAGCATGCAACACCAAAACGTTTGAAAGGGAGAACGTGATTAAAAAAGACAAGTACTGGAGCCATCACGCACCAGTGCTCTCCTCTCTGTTCAAGAATATCAGCAAAACACTCAAAGACAGTCGCATACGCCGGGTTAAGCCGCTGGCCTGTCATAGTTAGATGGTCCTGCAAGGAAGCAGCAAAGAAAGTCAGCAAAGTTGCGGTGTATAGGCAGCTTTCTACAGCAACTGCAAGACACACAACAAGTCGCTTTATGAAACAGGGGAAAGGAAAAAACTAAACGCAGGATATACAAAATAAAGGTTGGCTTCGCTGTTCTTCTTTGCATCTGCTCTTCTTCTTGCTTTTGTTTGTCTACTACTTGCCATCCTTTTGTATTTGCGTTTGCAACTGAAAGACGCATTTTTTGGTCTATTCCAATGGCCGCCTATGCATTATCTCGGTCTTTATATATTCATAAAAGAGTAAAGCTATCAGGGCTGCATGCGCTCCTCTGAAGCCCCAACTAACGACAAAAACGTAACAACTCCTTTAAAACCTTTTTTTCCTTCGCGACTGAACTTGTTCTACTTGCCTGAACTCTGACTATTTCTTGCATCATCTGCGTGTCGTGCGGTGTATATGCACATCGCTGCCTCCCCTCTTCCTTCCCCCAACAGTCTCCGTAAGATGGAGTGTATGTGCAGCTGATTCGTTCATTCATTCCCTCTAGCCAACTGTTCAGTGCGTGTACAGGCGTTCAATGCAGGGCTATGGCTGTGTTGTGTGAAGAAGTGCGGTGTACATCTCCTTGAGGTGTATACGCACCATGATACGGGTAAGAGAGTTCTTTGGGGTAGGTATTTTTCTCGCGTTTTTGTGCGGGAGGTAGAAGAGGGCATTGACGTCATCTCCTAGACAATACCATTTACCTTGTGCATCGTCTGTCTTCATGACAGTGATTGCAGAGCGCAGGGAGAAGCAGGGAATAAATGGATCGCACAAGAAGCTGTAAGAGGCCATTAGACGGCCTACAGCAGCAGAAACATTAGCAGCTTCTCTTGTGAAGTGCTTCATTAGGTGCCCGCCTAAGTCATGCTCCAAGTCTAATGGCAGCAAATCTAACGGTTGCTCTCGAGACAGAGCAGCTGTCTGAAAGGCCGAGCGGCGCCGCTGGGCCTGCAAAGAAAATTCAAGAAAACTCAGCAGCAAACAACAAAAGAAATTCATTCATGCGCCAACAACCCGAGAGACAATAAAGCACAAACATGTTTAGAAACAGATAACAAACCAGACGAAGAGAAGACAGCCACACAAACAAACCCTAAAACCCAACCACATTAAAAGGAAGCTCAGAAGGAAAGGCAGCAGAGACGAAAAAGAAAGGAAGCAAAGAAAAAAAAACAAAGAGAAAATAGAGGGAGTTAAAGAGGCCAGCAAATGAACCGGCATCAACAGAAGAAAACAAAGAAGCACAAAGAAGCACAAAGACTGAAGAAACAGCGACACCCATGCCGAGACACACAGACACACCGCAGCAGCAGCAGCAGCAGCACTCGCTGCAGCAGCAGCAGCAACATACACTACAGTAGCAGCAGCAGCACTCTGTACAGCGGCAGCAGCAGCACCATGCGCAGCAGCAGCAGCAATCACTACAGCAGCAGCAACACTCGCTACAGCGGCAGCAGCCGCAGCACTCGCTCGAGCAGCAGCAGCAGCATTCGCTGCATCAGCAGCAGCAGGAAGCCCAAGATGAGGAGAGACCCCCTGATTAGTAGTAAACCGACTAAGGCGTCTTGGATGCATGTAAAGAGAAGAGAGATGCATGCAGAAAGACAGAGTCTTAGCTCAACTCAGCTTATTTCCTCACCACAGACAAAAATCGGTATCGCTGATCTTCAATGTCTCCCAGCCACTGCCAAGGAATTAACTCAGGAAAAAAACGGTAGTCGCCGCCCGTACGAATCAAATAATATAACATGTGCTCTAAAAACGCCTTCCTAAACAAACAAACAAACAAACAAATTAACAAACAAACAAATTAAGAAAAATAATATATACACATATATGCATATATATATATATATGTATAAGCATATGTATATATATATATATGCATATCTATATGCATATGTATATATATATATATATATATACATATATATATGTATATACATATATGTATATATACATATATACATATATGTGAATATTGCAGTGCAACATGTTCGATATAAATGTCTTTGTCAATAAGCAAACAAATACATGAAAAAAGATTATAATGTGCATCATATGTGCTGTAAACGTCTTTCTAAACAAACAAACAAAGTCAAGAAAAGGCTAATGTAATGCATTATATGTTCTATAAACACCTCTCCAAATAAACCAACAAAGAGACAAAGAAATAAAACGAAATAAATACACTATAAGCTCAACAATGTCTGTCTTTTAAACAAACAAACAAAGAAAAAAGCAAGAAAATAAAAGCCCTAATAACTGAGTCGGCACTGCGAAAAAAGAGATAGAGTAAGCAGAAATATTATTTTAATAAAAGAGAAATGAAGAAAAAGTAAAACATTAAATCAGAGAGGTCAAGAAGAAGTGCAAAGGAGACAAAAATAAAACAGACAAAGCAAAGACAGTGAAGATTAAAAAAAATAAAATCAAAACGACAGATATAAACAACACGGAGACGGCGTCTGAAACAAACGCAAACAAGCAGCAGCACCATCACCAGCAGCAGCAAGAACAAGCAGCAAGATCGACAGCAGCAGCAGCAGCAGCAGCAGCAGCAGCAGACGAAAGTAGCTCTTCTTCTTGCCTGTGTATATCGTAGTACTCCCATGAAGGGAGAGTATCCATGAAGTTATAAAGAAGAGGGGTATCTGATCGATCGTTAAACTTATCTACGCGCTTATGCCAATCTTTACGTGCCTCCTCGCATACAGCCTTCATCAACAAACACACGCAAACAACATGCTGCTGCTGCTGCTGCTGCCGCTGCTGCTGCTGGTGCTGCTGCTGCTGCTGGTGCTGGTGCTGCTGCTGCTGTTGCTGCTGCTGCTTCGGGTTCTGCAGATGCTGCTCATGCTGCTCGAGATGGTGTGCTCGTGGTGCTGCCGCTGCTGCTCCTGCTGCCGGCACTGCTGCTGCTGCGGTTGTTTGTGTCCTCACAACAAGCGCTGCTGCTGCTGCTGCTGTTGCTGCTGCTGCTGCTGCTGTTGTTGTTGTTGCTGCTGCTGCTTACTGGACTTTCAGGATCTGCAACTCCTGGTTGGTACTGAGAGTAGAAGAAGTGTTTCTCTACAAACGCCTGCCAATACAAATCTGAATCCAACCACTGCAGCAGCAGCAGCAGCAGCAGCAGCAGCAAGAACAGCAGCAACAGGAAAGAAGCAGAGTAAGGGAGCGAAGCAGAAAAGAGAGAAAGGCGATAGTGAAGCCTTCAGCAATATTAGCGTGAGTAAATAACAACAAAATAAACAAAGGAAAAACAAGCAGATACACCGCAAATACATTAACTCCGTCTCCCCTTAATAAAGAATCAAACAAAGACAGGAAACAACAAACATCCTAAGTAGTAATAACAAACAATAATTATTTATTACTTATTATTTATAATAAATAATAATATTTTATTATTACTACTCATTCTTATATTGAATAATAATAATAATAATACATTGTTATATATTGCTACTTTCGTATATTCACCTTTAAACTACTTATAATTCTTACTGCATGCGTATTACAAAGAAAGTATTTAAAAAGCATTATTATAATGCAAACAAGTCAAAGAAAACACAAACCTCATTTGTATTCAGAGCCGATAAAGGCGGGTTATGATAAGATATCCATAGAGCTGCAGCGCCTTTATTTAAAATATCTTCAGACTGCTGCACTGCAGCAGAACAACTTTTAATAGCATTTTCTAATAAACTCCAATTCTTATTATTCTCATCTTTGTTTATTATTTGCTGCCGCTTCTTATTCAACTCCTCAGCTGACAGCAAATGTCTGTACACACGCTCCTGCTGCTCGTAGTGCGCCCGCAGACTGCACCCATACACAAACCACAAACCCTAAACCCTAAACCCTAAACCCTAAACCCTCAACTTGCGACAAACCCTAAACCCTAAACGCCAAATTATGGAAGATGCAAATTGCTCAGCCCACAAAACCCGCAGCTAAACTCTTCAACTACCTTCTACAAGAAAACCCTAAACCCTAAACCCTAAACCCTAAACATCTTACACCCCAGCTGCAAAACCCTAATCCATACACAGACTTCAAGCCGTTAACCTAAGGGCCCCTAAACCCTAAACCCTAAACCCTAAACCCTAGCCAGGGCGTTTACCATTTGACGAGGTCTTTGTGCGCGATTTCGTTTTCCCAGTGGGCCCAATCGATGGACATAGTTTTATGTTTATCTTCTTCTACTCTTTTGCATGCGTTATTAATTTGCTGCTCTGTCTGTTTAATTACCCCCCAAGCATCTTGGTTTGATCTTTCAACGAATTGACCCAAACCACTCCACGTCGAAAACCCTCGAGAAAACGATTGCCAGGCCCTCCCACAGGGCCTGAACACACGCACATCTCAAAGGGTTTAGGGTTTAGGGTTTAGGGTTTAGGGTTTGCAAAAGGGGATGCGACAGTGGGCCCGCAGAAGTAAGCAGCAGCGACTGCTGCTGCTGTTGCTGCTGCAGATGCAGCTCCGCGTCAGTCGAGATAAGAGTTGGCTGCTAGCGCAGCCACTAGCAGCATCAGCAGCAACAGCAGCGACAGCTGCAACAGCTGCTACTGCTGCTGCTGCTGCTGTTGTTATATTGCTGTTTTGCAAGACACTGCTGCTGTGTGTGTTGCTGACCTTCTGAGAATATTCATGTTGCTGGAGAAAGAGATAAAAAGAAGAAGAAAAACAAGAGAAGCAGCAAAGAGTTGAAATAAATACCCAACCCTGCATGCACTCAAGACTCGGTAGGCCAGGGCCTCCTAATAAACAACAGACAGCCAAGTCTGCTGTTCTTCCCTAAACACGCAGTTGTTATTTCAAACAAATCAATTTAAATACCTTTATCTTAACACACTCAAGCTCAATCTTCTTGTCTAAGAGACCTGCATGCGCAGCCCCAGACGAAGAAGACATGAGGGGTATAGTAGAGGGCTCTTCAACGAAATTGCAGCGAAATGTGCAAAACAAAAAGAAATAAAAGTATTTTTAATTTAAAATATTAAACAATAATAACTCATTAATATGATGAGAGTTCTATAGCGGCTAATAATCTCGATTAACTCCGAGTTTCTATCGGAATATCTACTCGTTAGTCAAAGTTAAGAATCAGTTATATGATTGTCTACGGTGTTTGTGCATGCAGCTAATGGGGCTGGAATTGCATGCAAGTAAGCGTAAAGTGCAGCATTAGACCCAGCAAGGTGTGCAGCAAATGACGGCAGTTCATCTCCTATTAGGCTGCCTTAGAGGCCTCTAGGTTCGAGTGCAGCCACCGACTTTTAATATTTTTTTCAAGAAATAATTTTATTTGTACTATTAATATTAGTATAGGGAGCTCCTGTCTTAAGCCTTTTGGCTCTAATACACTGCACGCCTGTTTTCAGCTAAGTTCAAGGCCTCTCTTTACACGTGAGGCTGCGAAGAAGAGCCGTCACCTTCTAAAGAACTGCATATTTCCTTGCTACGACTGCAGCCTTTGTTTGAAGGGGCTAATTATTATATCATGTTCTTATGCCGACTAGCAGATAACCGTTGCTGCACTGTACGATAGTAGTAAGGCGTACGTACAGTACTGTGCAGCTGATAGCAAGGCGCTCATAAGCACATGCTCAATACATTAAAACCTGAAGTTGGAGAAGCAAACCTAAGGGAATTTGTAGCATACTATATGCTACAGCGCTGTGCAGCTCAGTACTGTATAGCGTTGAAAAATTAAACTTAAAGGGGGCCCACGGCAACGTGGCCGAGTGGTTAAGGCGGTGCCCTGCTAAGGCATTGGGTTCTGCCCGCGTAGGTTCGAATCCTGCCGTTGTCGCTTTGATTTATCTGAGCCCTATGTCTTCATTTTAATGCAGATTTTGAGTTTTATGGGAGTAAAGACCCTGTGTTGGCTGCCAACAACGAGGATGAAGAGTTAAGATTCCGATACTTCGGGCTCCGCCAGCAGTGCTATTTAGGTATATCACAAGCAATGGGTGAGAAGAGCAGTGGATCCACCCAGAAGCAGATTAACCAACTGCATGCAGCATATAAGATTGCATGCATGCATGCATGCATGCACCAGAGGATATATTTTGCAAAAGTGAAGCCGTCGTGTGCTGCATGTGCAGGCATTCTACATGGCTCATTTAGGCCAGCCAGAGCACATTGGCTCTCGTTGGTTCCTCTCTGTCAAAGGATTGTATGAGGTTTTATTCGTTAAACAGATGCATACCAAACCTTCATCCGGCCATTAAACTATATATCTTATTGCAAATATAGCATTCACAGGCCTAGCTTACATCATATTCCAGGCGTAGGCGATATGGTAGAAATATCAATGAAACCGGACAAAGTTGCATGCGAGCTCAACATCATCTTTAAAGTCGGTTCTCAACACTGAGGCTTTACTGCTCATGTCGTCAGAAGTAAGTCCTTCTTGACTTGGAGGCATGTATTCTCCTGAGCTCAGACCCTTTAGTGCCGCCTAATTCCAAGACCAAATCCTCATTCAGAACTCACTGAGTAAGATACTGGTGAGCTGGAACCGAAGCTGTCTACGGACACCACAAATATGCATGGCTTGACCCGAGCCAAATACTATGTCTCGCTAGGTTTAACTGGCTAGCTAGAAGAGGCAGGCTGTAGGTAGCTGCAGCGAAGGAAATGAATGGGAGGCAAATTAAACTTTACCGCACCCCCCATGGATCTTGCTTCCAAGAAGCCACAACACTGTTGATAATTGTTAAGGATTGATGGCCTTAAGCATCCGACTACCGCTCTGCGCCCCGGCAACGTGGCCGAGTGGTTAAGGCGGTGCCCTGCTAAGGCATTGGGTTCTGCCCGCGTAGGTTCGAATCCTGCCGTTGTCGCTTTATTTTTGTGAACATTATACGTGGATGCCTGCGGTATGCATTAGAATATGCAAAAACGCTGCAGCGACGCCCAAAGCTGAATATAATAGAAATCCCTGCAGGGGGTCAGGTAGGTTGTCAGTCCTGAACATCGGAATCTTTTGCTGCATGGAGGTTTTATTGGTGGCATAAAGATTATTCAAGAGCTCCTTCTCGCGTACGTCTTTAACCAAATACAAGAGTGAACTTAGACGCTCTAATTCGCGCTAGGGGGCCAACAGACGCCTTGAAACAATGATGGGTGCTGCGCCAGGAATGAGTTTGATGCTGCGCTTTAAGCCTCTAGCCGGAGGCTGGTCCGGTGCAAACTACTTGTTATTCTATATGTCAGCGAAACCCTCTTTCAGCTCCGTTCCTTTATGCTGTTTCTCTGTTGCTAAGTGGATCGAATCCTCTTAAACTAAAGTCCTCATAAGACCGTCACAACGGATTGCACGCAATTATTCATCGTTTCCTGCAGCGCTTCTGCATTTCGTTGGATCATCACCGTCTTTTTTCCTGTGGATACAAATGCCGTTGGGATTTCTGTTGGTTGCAATTCTGCACTGCATTCGGGCAAATAGACCTCAATAGCGAAGTCTGGAGGCTGAAAGCGCTCCCTTTTCTGAGTTACCCATACCATGCTCAAACCTATCTCATGATAAACTGATCCAACACACAAGCCACGCATCAAGGTAATAAAACCCTTTTCTGCAGCTGGCACGCATTACCAGCCCAATGCCCCGCGGATTATCTCGCCCTGTACGTCATAGACGAAGCGCTATCGAAGAGAAGACGCCAATGAATAAAGAGGTAAGTTTCAGCTGCGCGGTGTTGTTGCAGATTACAAATAGCCTTCCCCCCCTAATGCAAGATAGCTCAAGCCAATCTTGACGAAGGAACTTCTTTATACCCTTTTTAAGTTTACTCGGGCCGGATTTGTAGTGGCAGCTGTCACCTCCTTTGGCCCCATTACAGCGCCGCACGTTGAGTAGGCGTCAGCCGCCAGGGAGTTTCTCTTTGTTTTGTTTGTTCTCCTGGCTTCATGACTCGAAGTCTTGCCTTTTCACTTCCTTTATTCCTTCCCAGAAGCTGCATGTTTGGTCACTGTGAACTTGTTCATTGCAAAAGGAGCAGATACACCGCTCCCTCCCTTCCCCCGGCTTCCCGAATGCAGGATTCGCTTGGTGTCTTCTGTCATTTTTACCTTTTTTCTTCTGGGTGAAGCGGGCTTTCACAGCCCCACTTGCAATTGGCTCTGTATGTTCTTTAGCATCAAAGCTGTCTTCTTCCTTCTCCTGTAGGGCGGTAGATGTTTGATGCTTGCGTACTCTACCATCTCGGCGAGCATTAGACTTTCACCATTTAAGTTGCTCTCTACAGATCAGCCGGTTAGCGGGCCGGCTACCGATTGCTGCTCTTCCGGGGATAATAGCCCTGCTATGAACTCTATAGAAGCTGCAACTCTGACGTTGTGCTTCAGTTTTCTAAGAGCTGATCCTTCGCAATAATGCGCTGCTGTATCGATAGCTTTGGCTTGACTTAAGGGATATACTAGTGGTAGGTTGTAGCATGCATTATCTATCTGCAGCAGAAGAAGAGGCTACTTCGCAGACGCAGCTCTGTAGAATGCCGCAGGCTTCTGCTTAAACTCTAAAAGCTGCAATATATTTAATAACTGCCTCTTTGAATGAAGGCCTGCAGCATAAGGGATAGCGCCTGCGTCTCGGCAACGTGGCCGAGTGGTTAAGGCGGTGCCCTGCTAAGGCATTGGGTTCTGCCCGCGTAGGTTCGAATCCTGCCGTTGTCGTTTTATATATTATTTAATTTAAATTCTTATTGTTTCGCTTATATATATATATCAATATATATACACTGCAGGTCTTACACTAAACAAAGTAAAATTGTTTAAATAATTAACGCCCAGCCTTGCGATTCAAAGGCCCTCGCTCCGGCCTCTGTTAGAAGGCCCGCTAGCGAGGCAATAAATAAATAAACAAATACCAAAAACACGCCGAACTAAGCAACGCATGCATGCATGCATGCACGCACCAATTCATGCATGCATATCTGCATGCATGCAAATCTGCATGCATGCAAAATTGCCTGCCAGCGTGAGCAGTGGTTCCAGTGAAAGAAGAGGGTGTTTAAATCCAATAATGCATGCATGCAACGGTGGATGCATGCAACAATGCATGCATGCAACGGTGGATGCATGCAATAATGCATGCATGCAACAATGCATGCATGCAACGGTGGATGCATGCAATAATGCATGCATGCAAAAATAAATATGTTCATCTGTCTTTTGCGCCTGGGTTAGGCAGTCGTCTCTGCTTGTACAGCTGCTGATGCTGCTGTTGCTAGTGCTGCTGCTGCTGCTGCTGCTGCTGTTTGTGCTGCTGCTGTTGGTGGGTGTTTGCTGCAGCGTTTGTGCGCATGCATAAACCTAAACCCTCAGCCATAAACCCTAACCCTAAATTAGGGTTTGACAACTCCAACTTTTGCTGCTCTGAGGATTCGGTCTTTTATTTTGTAGCCTCGCTGCACCACCTGCGCGACCCTGCCCTTCTTCTGCAGCAAAACAAAAACCCTAAACCCTAAACCCTAGATTCTTAACCCTGAACTCCAAAACTTCATTCCTAAACCAACGGCCCCGAAGACACGGCACTAAAAATACCGTCTTGACCCTGGCATAGCCATAAGGGTTTAGGGTTTAGAGAAGGGTTTAGGGTTTCGAAAAGGGTTTAGGGTTTAGAGTAGGGTTTAGGGTCTCTTGCTGGCGTACATCGCTCGGCCCGTCCATCTCAAAGAGAGCCTCATGAAGAGCTGGGTCGAATTTCTCCCCCATCTGCAAACCCCAAACCCTAAACCCTAAACCCTAAACCCCAATCCCTAAACCCTAAACCCTAAACCCTAATCCCTAAACCCTAAACCCTAAACCCTAATCCCTAAACCCTAAACCCTGACCCCGAGCTCTCAACTCTATTAGTGGTAGTAGGACGAACTCTCAAGGTGAACTACCTCTTCGCGTAAACGGCGGTTTCCCGCACAGCCCAAACCCTAAACCCTAAACCCTAAACCCTAAACCCTAAACCAAACATATCTGCCTACCGGGTCGTATGACTCCACCCCGAACCTTTCTAAAGTTTTGTGAAAGAGATTGTCGGTTAAGGAAATACCATCAACGAACTGCTTCAGCTGCTCCAAACTCTGCTGCTGCTGCTGCTGCTGTTGCTGCTGCTGCTGCTGCTGCTGCAGCTTTTCTAGCTGCTGCTCAAGCTGCTGCCTCGCGTTAGTAAGAGAATCTCCAACATCTAACAAAGCCTTTGCAAAGGAAGATATTGCGTAGTCCCTCGCCGACGCAGCCTAAACGCCCAAACCCTAAACCCTAAACCCTAAACCCTAAACCCTAGGGACCCCCAAAATAATCCTCCTAGCCACCTGTATAGAGCTAAATGCTTAGGATGTGAGATTTGCGGTTTGCAGTTTAGGGTTTGGGGTTTAATCTTTAGGGTTCAGGGTTTGTGCTTTAGGGGCTAGGGTTTGCCCTTTTTGGGGTTGAGGGTTTGTGGTTTAGGGTTTGCGGTTTAGGGTTTACAAATGTTGTGCGTTTCAAAGTGCTCGGCAAGGGTTTAGCGTCTAGGGTTTAGGGTTTAGGGTTTAGAGACCTCTTTAGCTAGGCGAATTCTTGCGTTTTCTTGCTCAGCCAGACAGCGCAGCAATTTGTCTTTGAGCTCCGCATTATTTTCTTTTAAAGTCTTCGCTGTCTCAAGAGCAGCAGCAAGCTGCGACTTCAGCTGTACGTACACCCCACAACCAAACCATAAACCCCAAACCCTAACCCTAACAAACAACAGCAACGCCCTAAACCCTAAACCCTAAACCCTAAACCATAGAAACCACACAAGAAGCCTACTCTCCTTCCCTTTTCAGCCCCTTGACCCTATGCTACAGATAATCAAAACCCTAAACCCTAAACCCTAAACCCTAGCAATGCAATTGGAGTATGCAGTAGCCGCGGCTCCAAGCCTCTACGAACATCGCTGCAGGGACACACCCCTAAACCCTAAACCCTAAACCCTAAACCCTAAACCATTGTGGTTTGTCGGACTTGTTCTAGATCTTCTATCTCTTCATCGCTTGCTGCCTCCTCTGCTACTTCTCGCGTTTCTGTGTCAGTTGCTGCAGCGCCACCCTGTTCTGCTGCTTCTGCTGCTGCTGAGGAGCTGCTGCTGCTGCTCTCTGCAGCTGGGTAGTTGTTGTTGTTGCTGCTGCTGCGGCTGCTGCTAGTGAGGAAACGAAACGCTGCTGCAGCAGGACCATCTGCTGCTGCTGCTGCTGCTGCTGCTGCCTTTGGGAGCTGAACCCCCGCGAGGCCCCGCAGCGGAGAGCAGCTTAAAGAAGAGCCCACAGCAGCTCTAGGGTTTAGGGTTTGAGGGTTTAAAGCCCTAGGGTTTAGAGGAAAGGAGAGCGCGCCAGTAAAGTGACTGCTGTTGCTGCTGCTGCTGCTGTTGCTGCTGCTGCTGCTGCTGCTGCAGGTACTGCGAGGCCCCCTGAACCCAACGCGAGCAGCCACGCGAGGGCCCCCCCTAATGCGCGTAGCTAATTGAAAGAAATGCATGATTGTACTGCGTTTGCGGTGTACGTACACCTAAAGAAGGCTGTGAGACTCGAGACAATATCGAGTGGGGCGCTTACAAGCTTGAATGTAGATTCTGTTTTTCTTAGTTTATTTCGCCTTATACACTCTTTTTTTAAAGCTAAAAGGCATTTAAAATGCAAAAATTAATTCAAAAATACAAACTCTTACGAGCTGTACATACACCTGAACGGGGCTGCAGCGCTACGCTCAAAGAAAAGCCAAGCGAAGTAGCAGCTTCAAGAGACAGCCGAAGACAAAAAGAAATTAAATTAAAAAATTAATTTAATTATGCAAACATTAAATTTAAAACAATATATTAATCCGTTATTATCATCTCTCCATGCATATTAAACTGAGGTGTACATACACCTCGATATATATGCATATATATATATTATATATATATACAAATATATATATACATATATATATATATAATTCGTCCATACATTCGCTAGCATTAAGCTTTAAAGGGAAAAACGAAGAAATTAATTTTCTTTTATTATTTTTAATTATTTTTTTGTAGACTTCATTAAACACAGACGATGTCTAAATATTGCGCAACACTAAACACGGTGTACGATATATGTATATATATATATATATTTGTTTATGCATAGATAAAGATGTATAGATAATAAATACAATATATATATATATATCGTACACCGTGTTTAGCATGCATATATATATATATATATGCATGTATGTATGAATATTCATTTATATATACACATGAAGAATATGCATATATATATATATATATATATCCACTATATTATACAAATATATATTATACATATATATAATCTGCATCTTCAAGTTTATGAGCGTGCATCGTACTGAGAACAAAAATAAAGATGCGCGCATCTGTTAATTAATTTACACAAATATGTATAATATGCATTCATACAGGCACATACACTTTATATGCATGCCTATATATATATATATATATATATTAAATGCATGATGTACATATGAGG
>NW_013547749.1:0-1362 GCF_000499425.1 Eimeria acervulina
AGCCTAGCATGAACCAGCAAACAGTATCCACCCTCCATTGCCAAGCACGCACACCAGCGCATCGATTCCTCAAACGCAACACTAAATTCCTGCTTAACAACAAAATGACATAGTGCTCCACATACACAACCCCTGGCCTTCCTCCAACATTAGCTGCCCGTCTTGCCCAATGCAAAGGCGCCCACTGCAACAAATATCGGCCAGTCAAATCCTCCTAACCAACCCAACATACCACTCCGCCTCCTTCCTAATCACAACCCATACTCAAACACACGCCGCTCCTTCCCACACACTTTACACTACATTACCACCACTTGGCTGCAACCCGCCACTCAATACACAGCGCTGCAGCTGCCAAATCCAATGCAGTGTTTAACACTCAGCTAAGCCTCATCTTGCATTATTATGCGCACCAGCTGTGTGGCAATATACGCTGAACGCTACACAGCCTAGCATGAACCAGCAAACTGCATCCAGCCGCCATTACCGCGCACGCACACCAGCGCATCGATTCCTCAAACGCACCACTATATACCTGCTCAACAACAAAATGACGCAGTGAGCCTCCTACACAACTCCTGACCTTCCTCCAGCATTAGGTGCCCGTCTTGCCCTATGCAAAGGCATCCATTCCAACAAATATCGGCCAGTCAAATCCGCCTGACCAACTCCCAACATACCACTTCGCCTCCTTCCTAATCACAACCCACAGCCTAAAACCCACCGCGTCTTATCGCACACGTCACACTATATGACCGCAATTTAGCCTCCCCCAACCCGCCACTCAATGCACAGCGCTGCAGCTGCCAAATCTAATGCAGTGTTTAACACACAGCTAAGCGTAAATCTGCTGGCCGTCTTGCCCTATGCAAAGGCATCCACCCCAACAAATATCGGCCAATCAAATCCGCCTAACCAACTCCCAACACACCACTTCGCCTCCTTCCTAATCACAACCCACAGCCTATAGCCCCCGCTTCGTGCCACAGTTTTGACACTATATTACCTCCACGTAGCTTTCCCCCCACCCGCCACCCAATGAGGAACGCTGCAGCTGCCAAATCCAATGCAGTGTTTAACACACAGCTAAGCCTGATCTTAAATTTATGCGCACCTCCTGTGTGGCAACATACGCTGAACCCTGCAGAGCCTAGCATGAACCAGCACACAGTATGCACGCTCCATTAGCGTGCACGCACACCAGCGAATCGCCTCCTCAAACGCAACACTAAGTACCCGCCCAACCAAAAAATGACGCAGTGGTGCACATACACAACCCCTGACCTTCCTCCAACATTAGCTGCCCGTCTTGCCCTATGCAAAGCCATCCACTCCAACAAATATCGGCCAGTCAAATCTGCC
>NW_013547748.1:0-2708 GCF_000499425.1 Eimeria acervulina
ACGTGTAATGTAACGCGGATTCATGTTGGGGTGATATCTGCCAAGACGTTTGGTGCTCAGGTATGTGCAATTGCTGAGTGTGGCATTGTCACGCGGTCGATTTCCGCTTCTCCCTGTGACGGCATTGTACCACCTGTACCGCAAGTAAGTAATAGCCTACGCCACTTGGGGAAGGACTAGTGTTCTGCACACCCACTGCAGATCTCACAGAAATTTGGAGAGCAGGTCACCTCTGGAACAAAGGGAGATCGCAAATCGACGCCTAGTGGAGGCGGTTGCTTCTTGTTGCCGCTGGCGGGAGCGGATTGAATGAGTAGCCCTTGAGGAAGATGCCGTCATCATACATGCTGCACATATTAAAGAACAATGCAGTTCTTTCCCGGGCGTGTATAGTTGCGGTGTAGGAACGGCTTCTTTTTGCTCAGTCGCAAGCTGTTTACCCCAGAAGGTATGCAAGTAGTTTTGATGAGTACACACTATCGTCTGCGTATTTTCAAGGTAGAGATAGGTGGGTGTTGAGAAGCATATGCAGTTGTAGAAGGGAATGTGCATAGGCACTCCACGGAGAACGGACCGTTCCACTTTGGCAGTGAGCTTCCCTCGCATTTTTTGAAACGACAATCTGCATTCTGCGTACAGGGCCTGGCAGTACAAACTGCTTCACCGCTTCTTGCCAGATTGACTAAGCAGTGCGATGTACGGCAGGAGCAGTCATTGTGTATTTCAGAATACGCAGAGGGAGGGAGCGCGATATGTGATGTGCGTAGAGTTGCTGAGGACTGCTGCGAATGGACCTGTCTAAGCCTGCCTGCGAACCATAGTTTAGGGCGGATGGTTGGTTAGTTGGCTGAGAACTGAGCGAATGTTTGGTGCTTGGTTCAATGCGATCGATGAGTGTTTTATCGAAGTTCGGTGAATTTACGCTCATCGCTGTGAAGGCTTTGTAGAGCGTGCAGCACATAAAACGCCTGCCTAACGATAACCTGAGCGGCGCGGGAGACATTTTAGTCTAATATAGATGAGCGGCGGATCGTGCTCACTTGAACGAATGACCACCCCACACCGACACCTAGTTAACTCAGCCGCTTTCTTGTGGCCGTTGCCTATCCTGAATTCGGCCGACTGCCCTTTAAGGGTAGAACATTGGAGGGCCGGTCACTGGCGCTGAAGGCTTATACAGTTCTATTTCAGCTGCTTGTAGATACGGTGCGGCAAAGCCATCTTCTCTTGCACTCGCACGATGCTCAGCGAGTATGTATCTAGTTGGGACACGCAGTCGGGCGGAATTTGCGAGGCAGGCAAGAAGGCTTGTGGACAGCGACTGTGAGGCAAGTTGGCGGTGGCGACACGCGTCGGAACAGCGTCAAACACATTGGACTGTTCTCGACTTGAAAGCAATCAAAGCGGTGTTTCAAGATTCGATCGCGTTTGTTGCATGCACGAGCAGTACGAATCAGGAGTCGCAGCGTGTTGGCAGGGCGCTTGTTTGGCGTTTTGCAGGCCAGGTGTCAGGCTTTTTGGACTGCTCTCGCGCCACGTGCCGTTGGAGTGGCTGGACAAGGCAGTGTTACTGGAGGCCGACACAAGGCGCAAGCGACGAATATGTTTTTCCCGAGACTGGGGCTGGCGGTGTGGAGGTGCATGCGGCGGTGCGGACCGGAAGACAGCTGGACGTGGACACACCAAAGCTACCGTCCAGGATGTCGTTTGAGTCTCACATTCGGTGTGCTGGGCTCAATAGGAACGCCTAATGCTTGCGTGCATGCGGTTTATAAGCCTTTCGGTAGTCTGCCACCGATCAGCGTCCTATCTTTGGAAGGCTTTGCCCGGAATGTAGCATCCACACGAAGTCACCAGGGCCGCAAGGTAAAGAGTCTAGCGTCCTGCGCTTACCCAATGGGCTTCAAAATTTGGAAGAACTTTGAAGGTCCTGGCTTCACGTAAAGAGAGGGTGGCTGCAAGATGATGTCCAGCAGAGCCAGCTGCTCCATCTCATTGGCGAAGGTGAATTTAATGAGTGAGCTTTATGGAAGAGACTGTTATAATGCATGCTGCCGAGATGGAAGCACTACACGGTTAGCGTTCGCCAGTGCATAGCCAGTATAAGGCAACAATTTCTTCTTTGGTATTCATAAGCTCGTCGTTTCAGGAAGTATGCACCTAGGTTGGATTCACAGTAAAGCCACTCCATCCAGAGATATGCCAGCACTGTGTGCTGCGACAATGAGGCATACGTAGGGCACGCGCTTGTTGCGATGCATTGGTTTGAGTGGAAGTTGCTCTGCTCGCAGCATGAAGCCGGGCACGCCGTCTTGTCTTATGCATGCGTGGGTGTAGAAAGAGAATACGCACAGAGTATATGCGGTTAGCCGTCTCACAGTGACAGTGCACTTAACGTTGTACACTTAGTGGGAGTCTCTGTTGACTCTTGGCATGAGCGTTTGTACAGGCGTTGCCACCACGAGGTGTTTCTGAGACTGGTTAGTGCAGCATTTGTGCAGTGCGGTAGACGGAGGGAGTTGTGAATGTGTGTTTCCTAACGCCTGGAGAGAGGGAGAGCTGCTTGCTGGCTGCGCGATGCGGTATGGAGGCCTGCTGTTCATGGAAAATCTGGACAGAGTTGCAACGTGTAATGTAACGCGGATTCATGTTGGGGTGATATCTGCCAAGACGTTTGGTGCTCAGGTATGTGCAATTGCTGAGTGTGG
>NW_013547747.1:0-2722 GCF_000499425.1 Eimeria acervulina
AAAACCAACTCGGACGTCAACGACCCAAGCGTAATGGTTGCCGCTCTCTTTGCATGCTGGCGTAACATGCACTCCTACTAAAGCAGGCGCATGCAACCGGGTGAGGTGCCCGCCCATGGCGTAGTGTAATCCACATGATGCGCTTTAACGTATGCGATTTGCCGGCAGTAGCTGGCGGCATTGGCGCTCTATTGCACTTTTCCCTGTATCTCCAAAATGGATAGGATAGTGGACCTTTTGCACCAAGCCGTCCACACAGTTGAAGCCTGGATTCCGCGTGCTTCGACTTTGGCATATGAAGTTGTCATAGAGTCGTGCATATATTGTTGATGGAACCCTTGCCTCGCTCGTATGCTCGTTGCAGCGATCCACGAAGGAGCACCACCCGGCACCTGCCATTTGCTCACATTATATGGGTGGGGCCCGGAACTGTGGGCCGCCCTCCTTCCAGGATGACGCATTGATAAAACTATCTATCAATGCTAAGCTGAATTAGAGTACAGCCCTTGACTGCGCTATTATGAGTCTCACAACGGCATCCATGTATGTGACCGTTTTGCTGGGAACGTTCACCTGGAAAGCGGTTCGTCAACTCTCCCACTGTGAATCCAGACAGCTTTTGGAGACGGCACTGCACTTCCAGCCTTCCAGCGAATTCTTGGAGCTCTAGCTCCTCCGCCTGTAGAAATGTTGGTCAGCGTGCGGGGCCCAGTCATTCGCTCGCAAGCAAACCGCTGTGTCAAGGCCCCCTCCGCAAATGCACCTTCACCGCTGCAGGCGGAGCTGGATTTGAATGGCCGTTTAGTCCGCGTCCGTTTAGAAAGTGCGTTTTGGGTGGATTCCTTAGCGGCTGCATGTGCATGTAGGAGCAGGCTCTTTAGGCACTGTGAATCCAGACAGCTTTTGGAGACGGCACTGCACTTCCAGCCTCCCAGCGAATTCTTGGAGCTCTAGCTCCTCCGCCTGTAGAAATGTTGGTCAGCGTGCGGGGCCCAGTCATTCGCTCGCAAGCAAACCGCTGTGTCAAGGCCCCCTCCGCAAATGCACCTTCACCGCTGCAGGCGGAGCTGGATTTGAATGGCCGTTTAGTCCGCCTCCGTTTAGCTAGTGCGTTTTGGGTGGATTCCTTAGCGGCTGCATGTGCATGTAGGAGCAGGCTCTTTAGGCACTATTTGAACTTCAGTTGGCTAAACGGACGAATGGATGGGGCTGCTTTGTGCGGATTGCGGCATCTAGCGAGGCGCTGGCGAAGCGCCTCCATCCCACCCGGTGGGAAGGCAACTAGGAGCAGGTGAAAGCGGCGTAGTATACTTCTAGCGAATGTTTTTTCGCATGTTTTGTTAGCATATGGGGAGGATGTGTCCTTTCTACCTTCTTATGGTGTGTTGGTAGGCGTTGGTGGTTCGCGGCAGTGCAGCCCCCTGGAAGATAGTTCGGGTAGAACGGCAGGAGATGGATAGCCGTCCGCCGCCCGATGCGGGGCATTCGGGATAACTTTTTGTTGCTTTACGTTGAACTGTAGTTGTTCCAGTTTCTCGTTCTTTGATCAAAATGTTTCGTGGCACCACCTCAGAAATCGGTATGCAGATGAGCATTCAAACACCAAGCAAGAAGTAGATCTGCTGAGTGTGTATTTCTCTAGAGAACGCTAGTGACGCCGGGTTTAACTGCATGTGTATGTATGTTGTGTTCATTACGAATTTGAATGAAGACGAACATCGTGTTTTTAGGGAAGCATCCGGTATGTTGGATTGGGTGGAGCAATGCTGTCGCATTCAGGCTGGTGAAGCTTATGGCGTGGATCTCATCTCAGGAAGTGAGCCAACGATGCCACCGAACCCTGCCTGCATTTGCTGCTCCTTTATGGTGCATCCGATAATTGTTTGGGCCTCTTGCTTGGCTTATGCACTGCGCCCACGCTTGGGTTCACTGCGTTTGTCTCTAGGGTGATGCATTTAGCAACGGCGTCTTTTGACTAGTCTTCACAGCGTTAATCTCTGCTGTTAGATTTGCACCTTTGCAACAGGTCAGTTGAAATGAACGTACGCTTGCCGGGTTATCGGTCATTTTCCTTGTGCGCGGCCTTCGGGGCGATTGTGCAACCACACGGTTGAATGCGCTTTGTGCTGTGTCCCGTCCAGGCGTAGGTGTGCCTCTTTCAGATTCGAAGCCTGCTCCTTCGGCTAAAGCGCACAGATGTTCCCCAAAAAGGAACCGGAGCCCTTGACGATTTTCCCGCTCAATTCGCATTCACATCGCGAACCCCGCAACGGGTGCGCACTTCTCCGCAACTGCTTATCCTTGTAATACCCGCTGTGGTTCAGGCTGTGCGGCGCATACAGGCAACTCCGGAACTGCTCTAATCCGCCTATTTGTGCTGCTGAATTTTTTTTCCCCAGGGCGTCGACACCGTCACTGCCTTTGGCTCAGCTGCCACACGTCCACATTCCGGAGGAGAGTTTTGGGCAGAAAGTGCGTTATCTGCCAAGGCGCGAGAGATCGTGTTATCTGGTTGACTAGCATGCGCACGTATAGTGACAAGGCGGATGCGAAACGTTAGCCTGCTCTTGTGATGATGGGTGCTGGCGCATGCAGGTGAAATAATAGCAAGAGCACGCCGCCCTTGCTGAACTGAGACGTCCCACCAACAGAATGCACGCGAGGTGCTATCAGCGGAAGCAGTTTGTACTAACATCCTCGGTGTTGCTTCCCTGCAGCAAGC
>NW_013547746.1:0-1659 GCF_000499425.1 Eimeria acervulina
TTAAGCAGACCCCGGAACTCACAGGCTGACGAAGGAATTACTTCAGGCGACTTGCTTCTTGGCTGCCAAGTTTTACAGCCGCACTGGCTCACCACCGGAACTTCTCAAAGGAACGACACCCATTCACCACCGCCCGGGACCAGACACTCAGTACGCCTACCCCGTTTGTTAACGCAATGCCACATGGCAGCGTCAAGTACCAACAATGGGGCAAAACAAATGCAGTAATGTCATCCAAGGCAGGCTGGAACTCACAATCTGAGATTATCCTTCCCCTGAATCGAAAACGCTTTAGCAGGGAGATATTCAATTAAAGCTAATCGCCAATGCAAACGATTCGCGAATCTGCCATGCAGTTTCCGAGCATTCCACGACACTTACATACACAGTTTAACTGACATCGAGAAACGCACAAACTGGAGGTTCACGCAAAGCACAATGCTAGCAGTTCCCTGCCAACGCTTGTTTCTAGCTCTGAGGTGAGCATTTTAAAAGAAAGGCCTTTAGCTGCGAGTCGCCAACTGCTTTCCAAGGGTGGATCTCATTGCCCTAAGCGACTAACGATCTGTAGGGTGCACACAATCAGTCGTAACAATAATTAGTAGTGGTATTCACATACTATCCGCACGAGTAGGAATTTTTTGGAAGGCTGGGTGAGTGAACGGCAAAACCTGTTTCGCAATGAGGATGTACCAATCCTAGAGCAGCCCCTGGTTCACATCCGCAGTAAATCAGGATTCCAAGATCACTCTAGACTACAATTAGGGTTTCAGGATAAGACGTACTCTCTGTTATTCCACAAATCGGGGTAACATCGTCTTTCGGGTAAGAAACCCAGCTTGGATTATCACTGCCGGCTAGTTATCCACTATTCCCCATACTAGACCCTATACTCTAAGCTAAACTGTTGCATTGAACTCACGAACTGTTCATGGGCCCCTATTCTCACTAATCCGTAATTCCGCTTATCCGAATAATGCCCAATGTGGAAAGTGAACCCGGCATATCGGACAAAAGGGTGGCTTGACCAGGAAGTGGCGGCAAAGCGCAGCAAGCCGATAGTGAGACGTTTAGTCACTTACAAACTTCGTGTGCGAGGGAAAGCATATATTTGGCCCGTCGGCAACACATTCTATGAAAAAACAAGAACGCCAACAGCCCAACGGTGACTTGTTCTTTTGCATTTCACCTACAACCTGGAGATGAAATCAAATTCAGAGCAATGCAAGCCATGTTAACACTCAATGCAGGGAAAGTGTAGCGGTAGCACCCATCACGCCGAAATACAGGCAAGAGTTTGAGCCAATTTCGCATGAGCTCAACAATAGCTCTTCCAATACTAGTGCGAAATCTGTGTAGATGACGCACTGACTGTTAAATGGATGGACTGCAACGCCATAAGGATCTCATGTTACGACGCCCGCACCCATTCAAACCGCCGTACCGATGCTTCATAAATTGTTCCCCCCTTTAGGGATGACAATCCTTCGAGTGCCTTCCCCGCAACGTCAGCACTCATATCCAGCTCCAAATATGGGATTCATTGTGGCGCTATTTTCCGTTTGCTTGAGGGTTCAGCAACATGCGACGCACTTGCTTCAATGGTAATGCAAACCTGGCAGCATCCAACGCAGTTAGGTTGCAGGAAAAAAGCAATCG
>NW_013547745.1:0-2069 GCF_000499425.1 Eimeria acervulina
TTGCGTGTGACAAGAAGCGGTGGGTTTTTGAGTATGAGTTGTGATTAGGAAGGAGGTGAAGTGGTATGTTGGGAGTTGGTTAGGAGGATTTGAGTGTCTGATATTTGTTGGAATGGATGCTTATGCATTCGGAAAGACAGGCAGCTGATGTTGGAGGAAGGTCAGGGCTTGTGTATGTGGAGCAGTGTGTCATTTTGTGGCTGAGCAGGTATTTAGTGGTGCGTTTGAGGAGGCGATGCGCTGGTGTGCGTGCGAGGTGATGGCTGCTGGATACTGTGTGGTGGTTGATGCTAGGCTGTGTAGTGTTCAGCGTATATTACTGCACAGGGGGTGCGGATAAATGCAAGATGAGGTGCATATACGTGTTAAAGAGCGCACTGGATTTGGCAGCTGCAGCGCTGTGCATTGGGGGGGGCATGGTGGGAAGCTGAATGGAGGTAATATAGTGTCAAGTGCGTGCAAAAAGGCGGTGGGTTTTTAGTATGGGCTGTGATTAGGAAGGAGTTGAAGTGGTATGTTGGGAGCTGGTTAGGAGGATTTGAGTGTCTGATATTTGTTGGAGTGGATGCCTTTGCATAGGGCAAGACGCGCAGCTGATGTTGGAGGAAGGTCAGGGGTTGTGTAGGTGGAGGAGAATGTCATTTTGTGGTTGAGCAGGTATTTAGTGGTGCGTTTGAGGAGGCGATGCGCTGGTGTGCGTGCGATGTGATGGAGCCTGGATACTATTTGCTGGTTCATGCTAGGCTGTGTAGCGTTCAGCGTATATTGCCGCACAGGGGGTGCGCATAAATGCACGATGAGGCGCATATGCGTGTTGAGCGCTTCATCGGATTTGGCAGCTGGAGCGCTGTGCATTGGGGGGGGATGGTGGGAAGCTGAATGGAGGTAATATAGTGTAAAGTGCGTGCAAAAAGGCGGTGGGTGTTTAGTATGAGCTGTGATTAGGAAGGAGCCGAACTGGTATATTGGGAGTTGGTTAGGAGGATTTGCGTGGCCGATATTTGTTGGAGTGGATGCCTTTGCATAGGGCAAGAGCGGCAGCTAATGTTGGGAGAAGGTCAGGGGTTGTGTATGTGGAGCAGTGTGTCATTTCGCTGTTGGCCAGGTATTTGGTGGTGCGTTTGAGGGAGCGATGCGCTGGTGTGCGTGGGCGTTAATGGAGGCTGGATACTATTTGCTGGTTCATGCTAGGCTGTGTAGCGTTCAGCGTATTTTGCCACGCAGCTGGTGCGGATCAATGCAAGATGAGCCGCATACCCGTGTTATGGACTGCATTAGATTTGCCAGCTTGAGCGCTGTGCATTGAGTGGGGGATGGGGGGAAGATGAATGGAGGTAATAGTGTAACGTGTGTGACAGGAAGCGCTGGGTTTTTGAATATGGGTTGTGATTAGGAAGGAGGTGAAGTGGTATGTTGGGAGTTGGTTAGGAGGATTTCAGTGTCCGATATTTGTTGGAGTGGATGCCTTTGTATAGGGCAAGGCGGGCAGCTGATGCTGGAGGAAGGCCAGGGGTTGTGTATGTGGAGCAGTGTGTCATTTTGTGGTTGACCAGGTATTTAGTGGTGCGTTTGCGGAAGTGATGCGCTGGTGTGCGTGGGCGTTAATGGAGGTTGGATACTGTGTGCTGGTTCATGCTAAGCCGTGTAGCATTCAGCGTATATTGCGACGCAGCTGGTGCGGATAAATGCACGATGAGGCGCATACGCGTGTTAAGGACTGCATTGGATTTAGCAGATGGAGCGCTGTGCATTGAGTGGGGGACGGTTAAAGCTAAATGGGATGAACATAGTGTAAAGTATGTGACAAGAAGCGGCGACATGTTGAATATGGGTTGTGATTAGGAAGGAGCCGAAGTGGTATGTTGGGAGTTGGTTAGGAGGATTTGAATGGCCGCTATTTGTGGGAGTGGATGCCTTTGCATAGGGCAAGACGGGCAGCTGATGTTGGAGGAAGGTCAGGGGTTGTGTATGTGGAGCAGTGTGTCATTTTGTGGTAGAGCAGGTATTTAGTGGTGCGTTTGAGGAGGCGATGCGCTGGTGTGCGTGGGCGTTAATAGCGGCTGGGCATC
>NW_013547744.1:0-1355 GCF_000499425.1 Eimeria acervulina
ACGTCCACGTACAGCTGAAACGCAGCAACAACAATATATATATATATATATATATATATAAATATAGAATATAAATATAAATACAAATACAAATATAAATATATATATGATAGATATTGATATTGATATTGATATTTATATTTATATTTATACTTATATTTCTTTAATTCAGATGTGGTGTATAAAGCATATGCATTAATATCAATCTACAAAAATAAATGTATTAAATTAAATGTAATTAGCTATAATACATTTATTTCTAATTAAATAAATGTCTGAAAACAAATGCATAAAAATAAAAAATAAATATAATTAAATGAAAATACCTGTAAACAAAACGCATGCATTCAAATTAAAATAAACAAAAAATAATAATACATAAAAATACCCGTATTAAAATAAAAATGAATAAAAAGATATATATATATATATATATATTAAAACAACTAGAAGTAAATAAATATAAATAAAAGTTTTACTATCATATAACTGTTCAAACGAAGCGTCGTTAAGCATTAAACGAAATACAACTACATAATAATATGCATCGCGTCAGCTACATTTAAATAAATATAAACTAAATAAATATTTTACTTTGCTTGGGCGAAGATCTTTAGGAAATTCTTCAGGGGTTTCAAAAGACTTCAACTCATTCATTTTCTGCTGTCTACGCTGATGATGTTCGCGTCCAGCCCCTTCTCCGTCTTCTACAGCAAACCGCTGCATGCATCAATCATTAATATATAAATAAATAAATAAATATATACATATGTATATTTATTTACTTAGTTGTAGGTGTATAGCTCCATATATATGTATATGGTTATGAATATACATACATATACACATATATAAATATAAATATAAATATAAATATAAATATAAATGAGAAGTAGAAGAACGATTTATATATATATACATATATATATATATTTATTATTTTAAAAAAGATATATTCATATAAATCTTTATTTTTTAATTAAATACCTGCTGCAGGGCACTGAGTTTTTTCTTGCGCAGTTCTCGCTGTCTGTTATCTCTTTCTTCTGCTGCATCAGGGTTAGTAGAGGATCCATTAGTATTTCTTCTTCTTAATCTATCTTTTAATATTAAACTCTCTGCATTTCTTAGAACAGTAGCACTGATTGTTCCTGTAGAAGAGGCTTTGCTGTCGGTTTTATCTGCTCTTTTATCTTCTTTCTTTTCTTTAACTTTTTCTTTACTCTTCTTCTTTGTCTCAGAACCATCAGCAGCAGCAGCAGCAGCAGCAGCAGCAGCAGCAGCATCCTTTGTTTTCTTTCCCCCCTTCGCTTTTGCTGCACCTCCTTCTTTTTCTTCTTCTTCTACATCAGATC
>NW_013547743.1:0-1327 GCF_000499425.1 Eimeria acervulina
ACAAGCTGGCTGAGAACCAGCAAACAAAGAAAACCGCTTTAAATAATGAGGAAACAGACACACAGCGCACTCTAAACCCTAAACCCTAAACCCTAAACCCTAAAACTAGGGGAGACAAATATGCAGAAGAGCTGTTGCAGGCGGCGACAGCCAAACCCTAAACCCTAAACTAAACCCTAAACCCTAAACCCTAGACCCTAAACTAAACCCTAAACCCTAAACCCTCAATGATGGCTATCTGCTGCTGCTAGTTTTTATTGTTGTTTTTTGATTGTCTTTATTATTTATACTGCGGACGCCGCTGCTATTTAAATAGGATTTGTGCTGTATATACACCCTAAAGGCCCCTTATCTCACCTACCTCCTCAAACCCTAAACCCTAAACCCTAAACCCTAGTTACACTCAGCTGTCTTGCAGTCCTATTATTATTTCTTCTTCTATTTACCCAACTGTTATTGCAACACAAGACATATTTATTATTATTAGTACAACGGAAACATATATGTTGTTGTTGCTGCTGCTGTTGCTGCTGCTGCTGTTGCTGCTGCTGCTGTTTCTGCTGCTGCTGTTTCTGCTGCTGCTATTGCTGCTGCTGCTGCTGAGTCTCCCTTTTGGCCGTCGTCTGGTCTTACTGACTACTCAGACAGTTGTTGCTGCTGCTGTTCGTTTTGCTGCTGCTGCTGCTGCTGCAGCAGCAGTTTCTCTGTGTACCAGCAGCGGCAACAGAAACACTGCAGCAGCAGCAGCTGTACGACATTGCTGCTGCTGCTGCTGCTGCTGCTGCTGCTTAGCCCCCCGTGGGGTGTATACACAGCTGAGGCAAAGCAGAGCAGCAGACATGTTATATTTATTTTGTGTTTATCTATCTGCAGCTCTCTACTTCTTTTTTTAATGCATTTATCTCTCTGTCTTTAACTCTTAATCCTTCGTCTGTCTCCTTTTGCTGGGCGTCTTATCTCTTTGCTGTCTCTGTCTCAACTGTCTCTGTCTCCAACTGTCTCCTTATCTCTGTCTCTCTTTATCTTTGTTTTTGTATCTTTATATTTTTATTCGCGTCTCTCTTTATCTTTATCGCTGTTTTTTTATCTTTATTTCTGTCTCTAGCTTTATTTCTACATGTTTATATATTTATTGCTGCATAAACCCTAAACCCTAAACCCTAAACCCTAATCCTTAAACCAGGAGCCTCAGGGGATGTCGTTAGCAGTTTATTTTTTGTTTATTTGTTTGTTTTTGTTTGCTGGCCAGGCCAATGCATAAATAAAAGAATTATATTAAGTTTTTGTTTATTGCAAGGTGTTTATAAAGGGCCCCCAATGCATGCAG
>NW_013547742.1:0-1326 GCF_000499425.1 Eimeria acervulina
TGCATATTAATTAAATAATATAAACACAATAAACGAAGAAGTGATTTTAATACAAATATATATATATTTATATATATATATATATGATATATACATATAAGGTATATGTATACATATATGTATATATACTTATGCATATATATATATATATACATATATATATATATATATGTACATATATATATAATGTATATATATATGTATATATTTCTTTATTTATATATGTTAATATATTTATTTATATATTTATGTTTATATTTGTATTGAAGCGGTTGCTGCGGTGTTTATGTGGTGCAGTCTAAACGCTGAAAGGCGTGCAGATAAATAAATATAAATAAATATAAATAAATATAAATATAAATATAAATATAAATACATCTAAATATATATATGTATATTTAGCGTATATTTATATCTATTGATTTACTCTGCATATATATATGTCTATGTACCGCCTGCAGGTGTATATATATATATATATATATAAGCCTCTCTATTTGTAATTATATATATAATATATATAATATATATTTATATATATAAGAATATATATGTAAATATATATAATATATATTTATATGCATTGCTGATGTACGTATGTTTGATGTTTGTTTGTTTGTAAAAAGAACTACGCTCTGCACTGTATTTGATTTTTCTTGCTCTTGTTGCTGTTATGTTGTTTATTTATATTTCTTTATTTATTAACTTAACTCATATTATTCATTCTTATTATTTCTTTTTTGCCTTTATTACAACGCCAGCAGGGCGAGACAGCTGTACGTACACCGCAATAATACTCAGAGGGGTTTATTAAAATGTTTTGTAGAAAGAAAAAAAACGCCTATAGGCCTTAGGGTTTAGGGTTTAGGGTTTAGGGTTTAGGGTTTCTGTACTGTCATAGTTTAGGCGCACAAACCCTAAACCCTCGCTCAACCGCTGGAGATACCAGACAGACAGCCAAGGCTGTGCACAAGGGTTTAGGGTTTAGGGTTTAGGGTTTAGGGTTTAGGGTTTGACGCCCTTCGCTTTAAAAAGCAAAACCAAACTCAGAACAAAATCAAAAAACGAACGAAGTTTATTCCTGCCGTTCAACCAACAGCCTGCATTAATTATATATATTATATATATAATATATATATTATATATATTATATATATAATATATATAATATATATATGCATGTATATGTACATATAGATGTATACATGCATAAATATCTGTGTGCGTGTGTGGGCATGTTATATATATAAATATATATATATATATATTATGTATATATATATATATAGTATATATATATGTATATATATAGTATATATATATATA
>NW_013547741.1:0-2108 GCF_000499425.1 Eimeria acervulina
ACCTTTCCACAATCGCTAGAGGCGAACGTGATAGAGCACGCGCTGGTTTACGTGCGTTTTGTATCTTTGGCGTCTTGCTGTAGGTCTTGCAAAGTCAACAGATTCGGCAAGGACGCGCGGTGTAACCAGGCACATTGTTCGGCAGTGGATGGTCCGCTTGAACTAGTCCGGTTGCCGCGGTTGATTTCAGTTGCTTTTATCGATAGGAGTATGTGCAGTATTTATTCGAGAACAGCACGCGTGCCATTGCGGGTTTATGCAGTTTGTTCACGCGGGCGTACGGCGGTGGTGTGGCAAAGCCTTCTCTGGCTTGAAGATCGCATCCCGCTTTGCGCAGACCGTACGCACTCACAAAAAACTGACTTTTTCTGGGTTCGTTCATGGGCATTTATGCTTTTTGGCTATCCTGTTAGCAGACATGTATGCGCATGCGTGCAGAATAATAAAGTTGCAGCGTGATAGGTGAGAGCTCGTTCTGCTCTATCTGCGCTCCTCTTCGGAATCTACTGGATCAGAGTGTTTTGGTGTTAAGCTGCGGTTTGCGGGACAGCAAAGGGCACTACAAGGGACCTAATTGAATGTGGGACGCAGCATAGGTGCATCGCATTACGGCGTCGGAGGCAGCAACGGAGACGCGGTGATTTGTTTAACGCTCTGTACTATTGACGGCCAGCCAAGTTATGCTTGACAGTTGTTGGTGTGAGAAGAACGGGGCAGGGCTCACGGCGGCGTGAGGATGAATTACACAACAAACTATTCATGCTGCTTGCCTGAAAGAGCATAAAGGCTGTAGCTAGTTGTGTAGCTATTGAGTAGCGGAAAAGGAGGCGGAACCCGCATCGCTGTCGGATATCCTGCATTTGAACAGATTAGCTGAGCTGATTTGTGTTCGGAGTCGGTACAATATATGCATGTGCCACTGGCTTTTGCGTGCAATCGTTTTACGGAGGCGACAGGCTCATGGCATTTCACATGGTAGGTATTGCCAAACAAGAAGGCCCTCAGTTGGAGCACGCCTTCCTTTTCATGTTGATCTTAACCACCTTCGATTGCCGTGCGTCTTGCAGCAAGACGCTACTTCACAAGGACTCCCCGTGCAGCCTGATCTGACGTTTTTTAATTTTGAGAATAGGCTTAGTTGGTTCGCCTTTGTACAAATCAGCTTCATCTGCCGATGGGCATATATGCAGTATTACTTGGCGAGGGGCGGGGAAACCTGATTTGCGAGCATCTTGAGGCTGTCTGTGGGGAAGCTTTTGCCGCTTCTGTGCGGCGAGGCCGTTTCTGGCGTTACGGTTGCGCGCTGTTTTGGGTGTGCGGAGATAAGTGTGTCTGACGCTTATCTCCGTTTGTCAGTGTGTCACGGCCAGATCAATTTACAGCATTTCTGGAGAAGGCTTTGGAGTACGCGAAGAAAAGCCATTTCCACGGCGCAGTTCCGGGTACTTGGACATATCAGATTGTAGGCGTGGAGGCGCGGATGGAGATGCGCATGTATGCACGGTGCGGCATCGTACGGCAAAGGGCAAGCTTTATTTTGCGGTATTTAAGCTCTTGTTTGGTATCTACTGAGGCAGGGTGTTTCAGCGATTGGGATATGGGCTCGTGAGCAGGGTGTGGTATTAAACACCTTGGGTAAATTGGTGATGCGGTATCTGTGTAGGCAGCAGGAAATGCATTGTGATATGTGTAAAATACTTTGTAGTATTCACGTCGATGTCCGTCCGCATGTAGGGGTGTGTCAAAGGGCGGGCCGCTCCGAAGGGCGCGATCAAAGTAGATTGTGCTTGTGCGCTCGACGTTTGCGCAGCCCAAGGCAGGCATGACTCGTAGCGCATGCGGATATTCCCAGTTTGCCGCGATTCGTTAAGCTGTGTTGCGTTTGACGCAGGTGTGGTTTATGAATGTGTCACTGGTTTTGTTTCGAGCTAGCCATGGAGAGAAGGGGGTGTTGGTAGCACCTTTCCACAATCGCTAGAGGCGAACGTGATAGAGCACGCGCTGGTTTACGTGCGTTTTATATCTTTGGCGTCTTGCAGTTTTCTGAATCTCGTAGGTCTTGCAAAGTCAACAGATTCGACAAGGACGCGCGGTGTAACCAGGCACAT
>NW_013547739.1:0-37010 GCF_000499425.1 Eimeria acervulina
ATTGTTGTTGCATGCATTTTCTGCTTTCTTTGTTTTTGCAGAGAAATACGATTTAATGAATGATTTAATGAGCTTTGGACTCCACAGAATATGGAAAGACCATTTCGTTCAACTTGTCAACTTCCCGCCTCTTCGCACCCACAAGACCCCTCAGGGGGCCCCTCAGGGGGCCCCTCAGGGGGCCCCCACAGGAGGTGCAGAGGTACATGCATCTGAAGGGGGCCCCCAGGGGGCCCCCCAAGCTGCTGAGGCGTTTACAGTGTTGGATTTAGCTGGGGGTACTGGAGATATTGCCTTTCGGTTGATAGACAGGGCCCTGATGCAGCTTACCCAGTCAGAGCAGCAGCAGCAGCAGCAGCAGCAGCAGCAGCAGCAGCAACAGCAGCAGCAACAGGAACAGCAGCAGCAAGGGCAAGACCAGCAGCAAGTACTGGGTTGCAGCGGTGTTGAGGTAACAGTGTGCGATATAAATGAACAAATGCTGCAAGTGGGAATGCAGAGAGCAGCAGAGCGGGGCCTTCCTGCTGCTCCTTTAATAGACATGATGCGCCCCAGCAACAGCAGCAGCAGCAGCAGCAGCAGCAGCAGCGGGGTTTTGCTGCCTCGACCGGAGGACTTTGGGCGTGTGGGGCCTGTTGGTTTACGTTGGGTGCGCGGAAGCGGTGAATGTCTGCCCTTTGCTTCTTCTTCATTTGATTTGCTAACAATTGCATTTGGCCTGCGTAACTTCGCGAATATAGAAAGGGGTTTAAGTGAGGCTGCGCGTGTATTGAAGCCCGGGGGTCGTCTGTTATGTTTGGAGTTTACCCCCGTAGACACCCCAGTGATAAAGCCTCTATATGATTTGTTTTCCTTTACTGCATTACCTTTGTTAGGGCATTTTGTTGCTGGGGATCGTGATGCTTATCAATATCTCGCAGAGTCTATTCGTCGCTTCCCTGCTGCAGAGCATTTAGGGCATATGCTGCAGCAGCAGGGATTTATTCATGTCTCCTACAGCACCATGACGTGTGGTGTGGTTGCAATACACTGCGCGCATAAGAAACCCTAAAAATATCCCCCCTACCTAAGTTTAATATACTCGGCTACCTACTGCGTTCATGAAAGCCTCCTTCAACGCTGCTGCTGTTGAGGCGCCTGCTATTTGCATTAGCTGCTACCGGCATCAGCTGCTGCTGCACTTGCTGATGCTGAAGTACCTCCTGCTGCAGTCGCTGCTGCTGCTGTTGCTGCTGCACCAACTGCTTCTGCGCTTGCTGCTGCTGCACTATGCAGCAGCTGCAATATATCCCATACGGGAGGATCATCGACTGGCTGTGCAGCAGCATCAACCGCAGGGGGGCCCTGGAAGGCCCCCGTCTGGCGAGAAGTACAATGGGGGCCCCTCAAGGTCACAGCAAACTCTGGGGGGCTCCAGTGACCCTCTTTTTTGTGATTTGCTTGTGCTTTTCTTTGTCCCCGCTGTACGTACACCGGAAAAACTTGCGTTCTTATCTCGCCAGAGAGATAACGCTTCGTGTCTAGAGAAAGTCAAATATCTCCAGGAAGCAACAAAAAATGGGAAGATTTATTTAAATATTTTCTATTAAGGCTGTCACTTTATTATTGGGAACTCTACAAATAAAAACAATTATAAAGACTCCGCCAAGATCGCAGCTACTACTCGGCATGCCTCCCCCGATGGAAGCACCGTGAGGCGTTGTAAAAACTTGTGGTGTAGGTACACCCCACAAACTGAGGTGTATGTGCACCTCAGTTTAACATTGTGGAGACTCCCATGGAACCTAGAGAGGGCTGCGAGCAAAGGAAACAATGCAAGAAAAACAAGCAAAGAGATTGGACTGTATATACACCCCGTATCGGAAGCACAGAACAAGCGGATACACTCAACAGCAGCCACAGCATCACCGCAGCAGCAATGACAGCAGCAAGAACAACAAAGACAGCTCCAGGGAAACTCCCTACCAAGAAAATGGGGGCCCCAGCGGCGATATCGTGAGAGGCTTTCATGAGAGGAAGAGCAGCAGCAGCTGATGCTCCCAGTTGTTTTGTTTGTTTGTATTCTGGCAACTCGCTGGCATCCACAGGCCTCCCCCCCACGTATACACACCCCGTCGAATTAAAGCTATTTCCGTACGTTAGCTGCGGCAAGCACCTCAACGCATAACACCTGTACTTACACATGGATATATATATATATATACATATATATATAGAGAGAGAGAGAGAGAAATATATGCATATATATGCGTATATATCGATGCGCATGTGAGCTCTTGTTAACATGCATTTTAACATGAGCTAATATATATATATATATATATATATATATTATTCTAGTGCATATATGCATAACAGTTATGGTCTGGTGTTGGACTATGAGGGTTTTAGGGCGTTTTAGCGGTTCAGGGTTTAGAGTTTCGAATAAAGATTATTACTTTAGCGTTTAAATCGTGGCGGCACTTCCAGTTAATAAGAAGAAGAGCAACCTGCAGATAGAGGCAGATGAAGCGTCAGCAAGCAGCACATCAACAACTGAACAGAGAAGAGATAAAGAAGCAGCAAGGCGAAGGACGACGCAGCAAACAACAGCAGCAACAAAATGGATGTCAGAGCAAAGCAGCAAGTAAAAAACACCCAAAACAAGCAAAGACGAAAACAGTATACCTGGCAACAGGAAAGGGTAAACACCGGCCGAAACGAAGGACAAACTAAACAAAACAATTGAAAACAGGGTCATGTACAGGTAGGCACAAATGTACACACAAAAGTGAAGGATGTAATCGATATGAAAGGAAAGACAAAATAAACCAAGACTCCTCACCTTCCATATGCATAGGAAGATTGTGAATATTTTCGTTATGTCATGCATGTCGGCTTCAACAGATCCTGACAATACCAAAAATAGAACCACAGCAAAGAGCAAAGAACAAAAAAAAGATAAAGTGGAAAGAAACGCGAGTTTACATCAAAGAGCAAAATGCAAAGGCACGCAGCGAAATGAAACAAAAGGAAAGGAATTGACGTCGGACAGCAAAGCACAATAACACGAAATATAATGAAACGCATTATATTAAAGAACGAAGTGCAATAGGCAAAAGTTAATAGGATATAATGGAGGCAGGACGTCGGGGTCGCTGTAATGGTGGAGGTGAATAGAGCAAAATGAAAAGTTGAAGGAGTGGCAGTGACAAAGAAAGACAGAAAATAGATGAATACTCATTCGAGACTGAGGATACAATTAGGTGACGGACGCAAAGTGCAAAGAGTAAATATATATGCAAGGGAGCAGAAGAGAGGAGGCACATAAGCAGAGATGCATGCTACAGGGCAGGAAGGATATAAACGAGTAAAAAAGGCGCTTGAGATAAGCAGCCCCCATATGGCCTTTTCCGATTTTCACCAGCAGAAAAATCGGAACACGTCATGTAGGGCTGCAACTGAGAAGGCAGAGTGGGGCCAGAAGGAGAAAAAAAAAACATTTTAAAGACAGCAGGAACGGCAGATGCATGTAGAAGCAAAAGAGAGATGCGTCTGTGCATTAACCGAAATTGTGGGTGCATGCATGCACAGCCATAATCGAGATTCGTTGTTTTAATAAAGAGGCACAGGCAAATTAAGGAGAAGTGAGGGACAGAAATGCACCTACCTAGCTTCCACGCGTTGAAATAGACTTTCATCCACGACAAATCGAAGAGGATGCCGCTGCCAGCAAAACAACGAAAAAAGAAAAACCGACAAATGACAGAAAAAAAGCACAAAAGGACAACAGAACACACAATAAGACAGGCAAAGCAAAGTGCGAAAATGTTCTTGAATATTCCGATGGGAAAATAACATGGTAATGTGCGAGAGATGAAGGGGAAGAAGAAGCGGACATTACGCAAGAAATCATCAAGAAGGAATATCGCCCCAATGTCCATCTTATCGGATCTGAGGAAAGCCCAAAGACAAGCAAACTAACACACACTGGTGTTCTTTGCATTTTGTTTGCTGGATTGTTCGTTGGCATGCATATGTGGCGTCGCTACCATTATACTTTTTTCTGTCTGTTGGTGTTTATCTCGTGTCCTGTTTCTTTGCTTTTTTTGTCACTTCATTTCTTTTTCACTTGCTTCTTTAGCTGCTGCGGGCAGATCTAAGGTGCTGCGACGTTATTTGCAATGCAGAAGCTCTAAGCACAAACCAACTTCAAGGCGCCACCATTTCCGGTCTTTCTAAGCAAGTTCCGAGGCGTACTTGGCTACGTTTGTGTTGTTTCTTACTCAAGTTATTCCAAAAAATAAATGCAGCAATGCACTGATCGAGGTAAACGGCGCGAGAATGTCCAGCGACGCTGGAGAGCAACACTGTCAAGGCTACGGCGTATTGGCTTGTCAGCTGCAGGCAGAAAACACAGTGTCAGTTTTCTCCTTTCCTGTCTTCTATTTCAGCAACAAGAGGAATACTAACAAGCAGAAACGGAAAACTAATAGCATCCGTAACTGCAATATGAGCATCATCCAACAGATAGTGCTCCATTTGCATCATCAGCATCCTTGCAATTGTAAACGGATATACATGTCCATTTGGGTTATTTTTGTGTTGCTGCTCTCTGCATCTTCTTCTCTTCCGCTTTTATCTGTTTAATTTTAGTGGAAAAATGGATATTTAAACAGAATGCTCGCGCAAATCAACAAAAGACTCCTCCAGCAGCGATCGGCACAGGCAGATGCAAATGCAGGTAGGAGGACTGACAAAAACTAGGAGATAGCAGAAGACACCAACTGAATGCAACATTCACATTGTATGTCCTTCTACACTTTGAGTGCTTACACACGCGCACACCTGCAGAGTTCCATGGACGTCGGTAGGCTTTTGTGCGCAAGCATCTCAGCACACACGAAAATCAAAACATGGATGCATTGCATATTCATCACATGTGCGCTTAATATCGATGCATACACATGTACGCGTATGAAAGGATATAAGCCAGTGTATACCTAGCAAACCTACCTACGAAGATACATCTGCATATATACGTGCACAGGCATCAAAACCTCAATGCATGTGCGCTTGCGTTTTCAAATCATCTAGGGCAACGATGCAGGCCATCAGGCTCACCAGCCAACCTGGAAGCTTCAGGTACTCTCGAAGATCCTCCATCTGACGCGACAAAACCTCAGGAATCACCTTTACGCAATTCCACATGCCTCCTCCCCCAGAGTCCACTATGCAGAAGGGCCTGTTGAGTTTGTCCAGCTGTTCGCGAAATAGGAGCATCAAAAGAAAAAATAAACGAAAATGAGAGAAAAAGATATGGCCCAAATCCATCAAAAAACGAAACACCGCATATAGGGAAAGACAGCTACAAGAGCATATGAAACAATGCGCACATTAGCTCATCAAAAATATAATCCAGCGAGGTAACAGAAAACACAAGATGCGTAAGTTGAGGAGAAACGAAACGAAAAGGAGGAGGTCGGCGTATACAAGTGCAGAACATGCATGGGTTTTGCTTCAAGACAGATTAAAACGGTAAAAAGCCATCCTGGAGCGTAGCGAAGTGCGAAGCAGAGAAGACGAAAGGCATGCATGTGGAGACGAAACAAAGAGCAAAGGCAGTTTGTTAACAGCGAAACAGAAGGACTAGCCGGTAGTTAGCCAAATACCTGCTTGTCTCCATCAAACTATTGCAAGATATATATATACGCGTTCTCTTCGAAATATACAAACCCAGAGGTGCATATTTATATCCGTGAAACCATGTTGAATGCCAATTCACTTGTACGTATCCATTACAGGCAACATACGTCGGGCAGGAGCCCGGAAAAGCAAGCAAGCAACACAAATGCGCAATCAGAAGACTGTGTCTCATTGTTTTGCCTTGGCTTCCGTGTAGCTCAGCAGCCAAAGCAAAGTAGAACAAAGGCACGCAATTGCAGAGATAGAATACAACATTGAAAAGAAAAGGCAAATGACCAGAAAAACAAACATGCAAAGGAACAAAGACCAGCAAACAGACTGAGAAAAATAAACTTCGATGCAGAAAACGGCTTACTTCTTCTTGGTAGTCCGACAGTTCCCGTATTTTTGCTTCGCGGCGAACTGTGAACTCGTGAAGGTATTGCTCATACAGAGCTCTCTGAGAAAAAAAGAAATAACGAAGAGGGAAACAAACAGAGGAAATGAGAGAAATGAGCTACGAAGGGCTAAGCAACCGGAAGGCCAAGGTGAACACACACCCGGGCACGCATGAACAAGGAAGCATGCCCTTCTTCAAAAATTGATAAAGGTCAGCTTTTCTTTGAAGCAGACCCTTAGCTCTACTATCCAAATATGGGTTTGCTTCCTTTTACCGGATAGCCATGCGTGGAAACGTACTGGCGCGTATACACCCAAACAGAGGTATTTGCATATGTGCATGCATGCACCAACTGACATTTTATGTGCATTTGCGCGTGCACAAACGAAGACATATTAACACGCCTACATATGCTAGAAAACGCAAGTATTCTTCGCCTGTGTATGTGCGCAAGTGTGTACCAATACATGCAGGCGAAAATTCGTGTGAGCATCAAGCATGCGTGCATATACCCTCATTGCACGCAAGTACGTGAATAAAGAGGCCTGCTATGATGGTCTACACAAAAGCATTGGAATCAGCAAGCCAGCGTATATAAAATAAATAAACAAATATATGCGTATTAATAGATACAGCGCACTTACACATGAGCGCAAAGCGAGGCCACTTTACGTCCAAGCTCATAATAATGCAAAAAGACGTGTGCGCGTGTGTGCGTATGCGCGTTTGTATGTACATATGCAAATAACGTTATCTTTGATGCAGATGACGCCTCATTAGACATGCCGAAGCACACGTGCATCTACTACGTGCACACTGTTCGTGGTTCTCATTACGTACAGAGACAAGCAGCTCTTATTTGTAGATTACAGGAACCATGTGCATGCGTGCACACAAGATGTGCAGGGGGGCATTGCCGTAAAAAACGACATATGTACGGAAGCACGTAGAAAGCTAAGAAACCCTCCTCCCTGGAATCCCAGAGAGGTCGCTGGCCTTCAACAAGATGCCCAAGTGCATGCACAAGAGGAAAAAATGCATCTTCTTCCTTTTTACCTTCGAGAATATCCACTGACAGGAAAGAACAATTTCGCCAGCGTGCCCCCAGATCTCCTTCACGAACTCTCTCTTCTTCTGGTCTGCAACAGGCCCAAAGCAGGCAAACTGGAGGAGAGCAGAACGAGTACTAAGGAAAGCATACGCACGACGGCCAGCAATGGTGTAAAATCAGGATAACAATACAAAAAACGGAAGGCCTGTAGAGCTCAGTGAGTAAATGCACTGTGCTGTCTCACCGCTCAGGTCCTGCAAAAGGACAGAACAATCGCCCACGAGTTCTTCTCTGCCGGAGTTTGGGTCCACTTTGATGAGGCACAGACGGAGGTCTCCTTCCCTGCTGCTAATTTCAAATGAAAAAACTTCGTTGTAAAAGCAAACGCCGCGCTCCACGCGAACTGCTGCCGTCTCTATCACTTGTTGCTGACACTCCAGATGCACCTTGAAGATGTCTGTGGAGCGCAAGGCAACGCCCCAAGGACTACTGATTTGGAGTGCTGAGTTGGAGCAGCGGCAACTCAAAATAAACACCTACACTAGCCAACTGGAGAAGCGGGGAAACGCGCAAGCCTCATACGGAAGGTGATGCACATACGAAAAGGCATAGAGACGCAAGCACCATTATAGGGACGGGCGCAGGGAGAGAGACACAGACAGGAGACGAGCGGTGAACACGGCAGGGCAGAAGTAGTGAAATAAACTAGCAAGCCCACGTGAGCCAAATACAACAGAGAGAGATATACAGGTAAGGACATAGAACGAAGTGCGCATATGGACAAAGTACGAAAACAGAGCGAGGCACAAAGAATGAGAGCAGAGACAGCTGCAGGGGAAGGTACCAGAGGGGCGCAGCAAACCACGAGGCAGGAGTAGACCCAGAGTGATAAGGGCAAACAGACGAGAATACAGGGACAAAGACAAATGCAGAAACGACTTGCCTCCTTCCGCGGCGGCCGGGCTTCCAGAGTCCAGGTTCTGGAGACAGGCGACTTGAGCAGTAAGCTTGCTCTCTTCTATCTGGAAGGGAAAAACACATCAAAGCTCTTTTAATATGGGTCATAAAAATGTGACTGCTACTGTCACAATTGCTTTTGTTGCGCAGTAATCAAAGAAGTCGTTCCCGTTAGTTAGTTCTGCAGAAGCTGCTCTTGACTCCGCAGTCCAGCAATTATAGAACACCAAACACTGACGCACTTCAGTTCGATGGGCCGAACTGCTAATGATCTACAAATGCTTCAGAGAAGGAAGTACAGAAGCAGGACAACAGCCAGACGAAGAAGAAAAGAAGACGCATACAGAGGAGGCCCGACAAAAGCCAAAACAAAAGACAAAAGCATAGGCAAAGAAAAGGAAAAAATAATATATTCAAGGAGAAGAGAGAGAAACAACGGCAAGAAAGCCGCCAGACGTGAAGACCGACAAAAGCGTGAGAGAAAGACAAGAGGAGAAGCAAACCCCTTCCCCTTTCCATCGACCATCAAGAGCCGCGACTCACAATGATATATTCAAAGGCCTCCTTACCAAAGAAGCGTTTGGGTCCATCGAAAGGCTAGAGAGATGCGCCTCTGCCTGCTGCAGCATCAACTCCGCCCCGTCCAACTCCCCACGGGCCGATTCCAACACCGCAAGCAGTTCCCGCCGCTGAGGCCAAACAAACCCAGCACCGTATGCGCACTCCTAAAAATAGCTTCAGACGCGAAGGTCTGGTCTGACGATTGAGCCAGACGCGAAGGTCTGGTATGACGATTGAGCGATGTGGCCAGTCTTTGTACTGGCATAATATATATACATATATATAAGCATATGTGTTACAGAAAACATTCGTATATTTCTAGCTATAGATTCTAAGATTAAAAAAGCCTATGCCTTAAAATATGGCAAAAATTAGAATCTACTGGTAGGTGAAGCTGGCGGGTATACCGTTGAAATTCTATTTGCTAATGGATTAGGGACAGACTCTGGGATTCCTGTTAAGGGGTTGGGTTTTAATGTCAGGGCCTGCCGTATATGGGTGGGTTCAAGTACGCTTGGGGCTCAGATGTGTCGTTTCTGTTTCGAATGCCCCCATCGAGTAGCTTTGCTTTGGAGAAAAAGAAGTGTAAGGCTAAAGGAGGAAGAGGACTGACGCGTTTCATGTACGCCTCTATAAAGATGCGGCCGGTTATACATGATTCCCTGAGTCCCCTAAATGACGACAGGGCAGCATAAATGCGTCGCAGCATTTCCTCGTCATAGTGGCGCGCAGATGTCTGAGAAAGGGATGGAAGGGCAAATAAAGACAAGCAGCAGAGGGATACAAGCGCGAAAGTCGGCACTTGCTGGGATGGCGTACATGATAGGACAGCTGAGGAGACCTCTTCCCCGTAAATATAATGCATTGCATGCGCATATTAGATAGACCACAGCAATATTTTGTTAACACAATTTCTACAACAATGCATTATTACACACACAACAGCACATAACAAAGCAACGAGCCTAAACTAATGTTGTTATCCATGATGATGTCGGTATGAATAACCATTCAATAGGATGCTCACGCGCAGACGGGTCAGCAGCTCAGGCAAGGTCACAACAGACTCTGGCAAAATGCCGCATTTCTGAAAGTCGTCGTACAGCAGCCGCCTACGGACACAGATTGCAACATCACAAATTAGATTAAACAAATGGAGGAGCTTATGGAGACTGTATCTACGCTGAATGTGAGGCAAGGCACAGGGAAAGAGCCACAAAGGGAAGATTGCATAATCAAGTACCGCTGCAGCTGCTGTGCTGCTGTCGCTACTGAGAGTGTTGTCGTGCAACTGCTACCGCTGTTTCTGCTGACTTTGTACCTTTCCACTTCCTCCATTGCGTCGCGGCTTTCCTGTACGTTGTCAGGAGGCGCGATGAAGGTATCTTCAATACTCTCATTGGTGCCTACAGACAGCGTACGTAGTAAACAACGTAAATCCTGAGGGCGTCCTGTTACTTGAATCACTGGCGGAAACCGACTGTTTCAAAAGGCTGTGTGCCGCATTTAGAGGTAACTATGGGTGGTGTGCCGCCCCTCCGCGTGGTGCACACATGCAGGAGTAGACCACCCGCTGCCCGTATAACCGCTTGAGCCAATTAAGGGTCCTGCATGATACTACAGCCAGTGAGGATCATATGAGCTGTGCTACTATATATGGAGGAGCAAAGGAGTAGTTGCTCTGTTGCACAGGTGCGGCGCCTGTGGCGCCCAGTGCCAGCTTAAGCAGCACGGAGAGCCGCGCAGGGGGCTGTGCAACGGAAGGAAGTACCCCCAGAAGACAGCAGAACTCACCAAGGGAAAAGGGCTGGAAGAGATAACTCATTTTCCTCTAGTTAGCGTCAGAGGAGCTTCTTTGATGCGGTAGAGAAAATGCCGCGGTCGTGCGGCAGAGGAGGCCGCTGTCTTGTGGGCCTCGGTGGAGTACTTCAGCTGGGTTTGAAGTTCACAACTAGCTCTCCTGCGATTGAAGTCTAAATTATTCAATAAATTTAGACCAGAAAATACAAAGTCGGAGTTGCAATTTCAGCCGCTGACTATGGGAAGGCGGTCGAAGTGGGTTCTTCGGCAGCAACTACACAAAAAAGAACTGAGCACAAGCTCCTCGTGGGAACAGATTCGAACGAAACCTGCAATATTCCTTCACGGACTTGACCTACAAAGGTTATAATGCACTACTTAAAGACTTGGGGCTTCTTAGAGCAAGTACAACTGCTTTTTGCCGCCGCCAGTGTGCCCAGGGTCTCAGGCAGCCCCGAACACCGCTGAAGACTGTACCTTTCTAGAATCATCCAAGAAGCACTCTATGTGCACATATACAATGTTTGCGGTTTTTAATAGGTTAATCCCTCTTCCCTCAACTTCTCTTTGAATTGGAGGCTCACAGGGGTGCTGGGCTCTGCAGCTGCGCCCGTAGGCTGAACCGGTAAACCATTCACTGCGTTGTGTTACAGCTCGTTTTTTTCCCAAAGTTTTGACCTGCTTTTTTATTTTTTTGATACCAGCATTTATGGCATTTTTAAGTGGGGAAAGTAGCTGCACTTTGCCTGGGTTTCCACTGGAAGTTTTGCATAGACACCTGCCAGCGCTGGTTGTTCTTCCGCTGCTGTACTAACAAATAAACAACTCCACGAGTTTTTTCTCTAGATTCACTCACTCCATCTGAACTGTAAATTTAGATTCTCTAGTAGATGGTCCAAATAATAGTTGCTTCCTCTGTCCCATGCAGTCGGTAGGGAACTCCAAGCCACAGCTGAAGATTGGTCTGTAGACAGTTGGTCCGCAAATTGCCTGAAGTTGGTCCGTATATTTCTACTTGGATGCAGGTTAGTTACTGAGGGACAAGCAAGTGTTCAGCAACTTCTTCCAGTGTTATTGCATGCATGGAAACCAGGCTTGGATACGCTTGCATGTGGTTTGGCCCTATAGAAAGAGTTGCAGCGAACTGCGTTGCAACTCAGAAGATGCCATCTGATTTTCGTACTAGCTCCAAGCCTTTGGGCCGCTGCCGACACGATTCCTGGGTGCTGGAAAGGAGGTTAGCTGTATTTTGGGAAATTTCCGATAGTGGTATTTTGACTTGTGCAGGTTTCTAAAACCCTCTGCTCCTTGAGGACCCTCCCCAAAAGTATAAATCAGTTGTAACGTGCCCCAACCTCATCATAGGACCTTTGTGAGCGGCAGCAGATTCAAAAATTGAGAAAATAATTCCCCCCAGGCAGCTGGCCTCCCAACCTTTGCCCAGGTTTCCTGGGCACAGCGACCAAGGGCCCTAGCGCTGATGGGTAGGCTTGAAGCACCTCCTGCTTTGCCTCCTGCAGCAAGGCAACTCCACACGGAAGCATTTGGAATCCGAATTTCAATGCATCCAGTACCGTCAACACTGTGGAAGATCCTCAAGCACATACGTGGCTGTTGCTAATACCCACGCATGTACCAGTACATCGTCCAGCACGGCTAACGCCCCTCCATCTTCGCCGCTTCGCTGGGCTCCAGCAAATGATTTCGCGTGGCGGCAGGAAGAGTGCAAACTAGGCATGCTCGACGAAAAGACCCCTGTCGGGATGGCGGGCGGCGCACCGCAAAAATAAATAGGAATAATCGACAGCAGACACGGAATTTCGCAAATATTAGCTCTTTCTGCCTCCGTCAAAAGCATGCCTTCGCCAGGCAGACACAACTGGGTGGGAAACTGCTCTGCTGACACCCGCTGTGCAGCAACCATGGGTTGAAAGCCACGCTGTACTGTGGAGATCACAACCTAAGCAAGCATACAATATGGGGGGGCGGCAGTGTACAGCATTGAGGAATACCTGACGCGGGGGTCATGCCTGCCAAACAAGATGCAAAGCAGGATGGCTTGTCGGGTGCGGCACCAAGTTAGACTTGGGTACGTTTCACGCTGCAGAGCATTCTCTGATAGTACGTAGAGCCAAAGAACAGCTGGGCATGTAGATAGATATGGATTCATCTTAACCCGTGGCAAAGCAACTGCCTGCAGTAGTTTCAGGCCGCTCAAAGTTATGCTGCCCACGCCGGGGCTTGCGGTGCATCAACGACACCCCGAAGATGCCTGTGCGTAACCGACAATCGGAAACCAACTTTATTCTTGGAGACATGCTTGTCAACGCGGATAGGTCACATTCCAGTCTCTAATCTGACCTATCCGCATTGATACGCATGTCTCCAAGACCAAAGTATGCGTCTGTTGGTCCGTTCTGCAGTGATACTCTTTCCCTTTTCCGATGTGGAAGAAGTATCGGAAATTCGTTGAACCGTCAAGAGCCCTCATTTGTGGTATGATGGCATCTCCATGTAGCGGTTACACCTTCGACATACGGTGGAGCGTTGTTTGCGCAGTAGATGGATCAATACAGGGTAGAACTGGGCCTGCTTGCCCTCTGATGCGCTTTGCATCCACTAAGAACAACACACCGGGGGTGACAGTGATTGCCAAGCATCTCAATAGTTGTTTTCACTTCGGCCTTGAGTTATTTCGCCTCCTTCATACATTCCTAAGCAGGTAAAACGTCTCTCTGGATGGCTCCACTGTTGAAGGACGGGCATAAATGCCAACAGCCAGCTGCAACATCCACGAGGACTGCGCCATGTCAGGTGCACTTTACTCCCGGTATCAATTGAAACTCGCACCTCTTGATTATGAAGGCAAAACTTATTAGGCACAGAGTTTACTCGAGCAGCATGAGCCCTTGTGGCGCTGTCTCCTTCCTGCCCCGCCATTTCCCCGTAAGTGCCGTGGCGGACACAGCGTTTCCATTGCTTCCCTGTTGGCCTTGCTGACGACGGTGCTATAAATACCATTTTCCATTTTCCTAGCTCTTCCCTGCCGATGAATGGTCGAATTGTATTGCCTGAGCTTGTCGCAAAAGAAGCAGAGTCCCCTCTCGGCAAGCATCCCCAAATTCCTGAATACCGGGTTTGTTGCTGCCCGTTATCGCCTTTTGTGACGGAGGCTGGCGCCCAGATCTCCAATACCATGCGCTCTATACCTGGATTATTTTGAATGCCTTGCCATATCTTCACAGCTACTGCGGTAGTTGTGGCGCTCCTTTCCTGCTGTGACGCACGGGCATTTCACCATCTCGGCGACATTCACGCATTCACCCCTTCGCTTCCCCCGCGGCCCAGCTGGTTACAGATTGCCTCCTCCCACGGGACAGTGTTGTGATGAGCTACTCATACAGCGGCTCCGACTCAGCCGTCGGACTTCTGTTGGCCAGTAACTTATATTTCTCGGTGTAGTGTCCCATCAATAGCTTAACTTGTTTTGCGGCAGTTAATAGTGCTGGAGGCCCCCCCACGCCAGGTTCAAAAGGCGAGACAAGTGTCAAGAGGATGTCTTGTATTGCTGGTACGATTAGGGAGCTTAAGTTGTAAGAGGCTAGGCATGTGGCAAGCAGCAGCACCGAATAGGTTAGGAACAGCAGCAACCCGAAGGCAGCAGCAGCTGGCCCCTATAACAGTTGCATGGCCTCGAGCACAACACACGCCAAAGCATCCTCTATTACTCCCGCCCTCTCCCATGTTATAATTTCATACATATTGATAAATTGTATGCGCATCAATTGCCCTTCCTTTGCCCCTTCGCGAGCAGCGTATATTGCCAAGGGTGTCGTTCCCTGAATAGCAGCAAAAGCAGCAGGCGCTGCTTGCCGCGGGCAGCATGAAACGGCAACTAGCTAGCCGCAACTGATGAAGGCGTTGGAAGACCGACAGCAAACTGAGGAATAGCAAGCTAGCTACTCGTTGTTCCATTGTCCATCCCTGGTTGACTGGGCCTAAGACGTCGTGATTGAGATGTGTGTGTGCTATAGTTCAGTGGGTGCATCCATTGACCTAAAGGGTGTGCACGATTACTGTACTTTGCGAGCTTAGGTATGGGAAACAGCCCTACGCCTGTCATTGGAATGTATTGGAATCTGCAAGAAGACTCCAGAGAAGTACAATGAATAGATCGCTGAGGCTATTCATGAGGTAAAGTAGTTCGAATCGATGAGACGCTTCATCGATAACTTCCCTTGTTCAGGTTTTTCCAGTTTTGCCATGGCAAACTATGGCAAAACTGACAAAACCTGGCTTTATGCTCGACTCCCCTGCGGACTCGCGAATAAAGTCAAGCTGCAGCTTATTCGTGAAGGCTGTCATACTCCGCATGAGCTCCGGGGAAATTGGAACCCTTCGTTATTAGTAGGGGAGGCACAAGCAATGCTGGGGACCAATATTATTGTGCCTTCCTTTCTAATGACAAAGATGCCAGTAGAAGCTGTGGCTCTTCGCGAGCACTGTGAAGGCGAAAATACAACTTCAGAGTACCAACAAACTCCTCCACCGAGCCCGCACTTCGGCACCCGTCATGTCTGGGTGGTCAGCAAAGGTATTTATGATGAATTGTTTTTCTTGCTGCAATACCATGTTCCGCTCTTTGGGATACAGATACTGTGCTGGTGTCAGCGCGAATAGGCACCCAACCATTGGTCGCGCCCGCAGTAGACTGTAGATCCTGTTCAAGCTCCATCGTGCAAGAAGAAAAAGCACGGAGGTTCTGATAAATTGGGAGAGTATCTAATTTTTCCTTTTCGAGTTCAGCGCGCCCTCAGCGTTCGTCACTGCTACGCACCAGGCCGCCCTGCTGTCGGATGCAGCTCAGTCCTCTGCCTTGATGAACCATGCTGTGCTATTAAGTGCAACGCGCGTAGGTCACTTAGCCGAGGACTTCCTGGGGACTCTTCCATCCCCAGGCGCCCTGCGTACAGCGCGCGGGGGCCTGGGGTTGCTGCGGAGAGGTGTGGGCCAGTCGTAAGCTGCACCGCACCTCGTTACCACTAACGCTGCGAGGCAGCCCCCCATGCAAGGGCAACCAAGCCCTCTTTGCCGAATCCGCTAACCATGTCGACATTTGTTAAACACGTACCTGGCCTCGTGTAGGCGGCCTGCACGGTAGTACACATGCGTACCAGCACCACTCAAGCCATGTTGGAGAGTATGCAAGAATGGAATGCCCAAAAGGAACTGACCTACCCTCCAGCCCCCATTTGCCCTGGGCACAGCAGCCCAACGGCCTGGGGCTGGTGCGGGAGGAGAGGGCCTCATAATTTGCAGCGCGCCTTGCTGCAACCGGTGCTGGAGGGCAACCCCACATGAAAGGACTACCGGCCCTCCTTTGCTGCACGCGCTAACACTGTAGACAACTATTGAACACTTACTTGGCCGCTTTTAGGCAACCAGCATGCAAGTAGAAGCAGATGTACAGACTTCGGACAGACCATTCTGCGGAATTCGCCGGCGACGAGTCGAAGTAGCCCCTTACCTTACCAAATACAATGGGTCCACGAAGGCTATTGAAAGGCCTTGCATTTTAGTGTTTATAACACCACAAAACCCCCGGAACTAGTTCAATAGGTTGCTAAGGGGGACGCGATGTGACGTAGGACGGAGGCGTTGTTCTCGCAGAGCCCTCAGGCAGCCAAGCGGTCGACCTACCACAGCACGGGAAGCCGTTCATTCTCCACGAAGCATTTTCTTATCTAACGGTTCATATGACCACATTTTATTAGGCATGCTTACATGAAAAATACGGCTTTTTGTTTCAAGACAATGGGGTGCTGACCGCTCCTATCCTTCCCCGTGTGTGACTGATGCCTGCAATGCTGCGCCACGGATTGCCAGAAATATGCACTTCCTTCTTGTGTCTTGGCTGCGGCCTAGGCATTCAGAGTGGGTTTAATTCTTCCTGAGCTGTATCAGACGAATAGCAGTGGCGTTCTCGCCACGTTGTGAGCAGAAGGGATTGGCTTTTCATGTGCCTTTGCTGTTCTACTTGGGAGCCCAAATACAGCGCTGAAGTATATTGCGAGGGTTAGGAGCCCGCCCGCTGCAGGGCCTGCTGCATGCACGCCTTTGTGTGTATCCTCATCTTTTGCGTCCGTGGCCGCTGTTGAGAACACGCTCTCTACGAGCACATCAAGATGAATCCGTCCTGTTCCTGTGTCATGCGAGCTTACCGAAGACTGGCAGCCGCTCAAAGGACCAGAAGCGGTGGTGACTACTATTTTCTTTATCAGAAAAGGCTTTATTCTTCCGCTGCTGCTGCTACAGTGGCAGCCGCTAGACGATCGACTTCCCAACTGTCGAGCCCGCCGCCATCAAGTCGAAGCTGGGATTCGGGACAAAATACGTACAGCTGGAAATATGACTGTTCAATTATCATGGGGGCTTGTGCCGTCGTGGCGGCAGCAGGCGTTGCAACGTCCGTTGCATCCAGAGACAAGTCTGACGCTCGCTGTTGTGGCATTGTAGGGTATATTGGAACGGGAAACGTGGAGCCAGTGCTGATGGAAGGAATTGAAATTCTCCAGAATAGGGGGTATGACAGCTGCGGCATGACAACCATTGCGAATGATGGACAGCTAGTCACAACGAAGTTCGCGAGCAGAGGTACAACCAGCGACTGCATTCAGCTACTGAAGAAGGAAGCCGCCGCTCATCATGGTGGGCATCATATAGGGATTGCCCACACGCGCTGGGCAACTCATGGTGCAAAAACGGACACGAACGCGCATCCGCATATGGACTGGAAAAGGCGCATATCGTTGGTACACAATGGCACCATCGATAATTTCTCACAGTTGAAAAAGGACCTAATAGCCAAGGGTTGTTTGTTTATGACGGAAACGGACTCGGAAGTTATTGCAAATCTCATAGGATACAAGCTCGACCTCGGGCTGTCCTTTGAAGAAGCTGTAGCTGAGAGTGTCTCGCAGCTGCAGGGCACCTGGGGTCTTTGCGTGATTCACAAGGACTTCCCAGATCGCATAGTGCTTGCCCGCAACGGTTCACCACTGCTTGTTGGCAGTAGTGACGGGCAAGTCTTTATAGCATCCGAGCCAGCCGCCTTGGCAAGGCACACCAGCCAATACCTCATGCTGCAGGATGGAGAAATAGCGATCGTCACCAGCAAGGGCATTGATCAGCTCCTGGAGTCACGCGACATGCACCGCATCTCTGCAGAAACGGTAGAAACCTCCCCAGACCCATTTCCCCACTGGACTCTTAAAGAAATATTTGAGCAACCCCAGAGTCTGGCCCGCGCTCTCAACTATGGGGGCCGAATAATGGCCCACGGGAACCGTGTGAAGTTAGGGGGGCTGGACCAAAACAAAGACTTGCTAGCGATCCGCAATCTGCTGCTTGCGGGATGCGGTACGTCATTGTACGCCGGCATGTACGGGGAACAGCTTATGCAATGGCTGGCCTGTTTCGACCAGGTGCGCGCTATAGATGCTACAGAACTGGAGCAGCACTCTCTACCCAAACATGACGCCGGAATTCTCCTGCTCTCCCAATCAGGGGAGACGCTGGATACTATTCGTGCTTGCCAGATTGCTGATGAACATGCAGTGAGGAAGTTTTCAATTGTTAATTCAGTGGGTTCTCTCCTCGCTCGCATGACCTCCTGCGGGGTGTATCTTAACGCCGGCAGAGAAGTTGCTGTCGCGTCGACGAAGGCCTTCACTTCCCAGGTAAGCTGTATAACGTCGAAGTCTTGACAACTGCAATATATTGAATAGCCACTTCTTTTCTTTGACCGGTTCCTCTGCATGAAGAATTAATGCTAGGGCTGCACGCCAGACTATAGTTATATTGTCTGGCGTATATAGTTATATAGTTATCCTGGTTCCCTGCAGTACAGCTGTCTTCGATCCTGTATGCCCACACCAGTATGCAGCAACGTGTTGCAGGCATGCGGTGTGCATGACCGAACTCCTAGGTCCTGCGCTCGTTCTCCAGTGAAGTGGGCGTTACTCGTTTTCTGTTGTGCAGGTGACGGTGCTTGCCCTGGTATCCAGCTGGTTTTGGCAGAACCTGCGGAGCGAAGAGTACTCAGATCGCTGCAGTGCTTTATTGGACGCCCTTCATCGGCTTCCTGTTTATGCGGGTATGACACTGAATGCCCATGGGGCTTGCAAGCGGATTGCAGAGAAGTTGAAGGATGCGCAGACGCTGTTCGTGCTTGGCAAAGGCTTTGGTTACCCTGTTGCTCTCGAAGGTGCCCTGAAGATTAAGGAAATATCGTATATCCACGCAGAAGGGTTTGCTGGCGGAGCGTTGAAACACGGGCCATTTGCTCTGATCGACGACAAAGCACGCACTCCTGTAGTCATGATTGTCCTTGGGGACCAGCACGCAGCACTTATGCTCAACGCTGCTCAGCAGGTGAAGGCTAGAGGTGCGTATCTCATCTGCTTAACTGACTTCCCGGAGCTCGTGCAAGATGTAGCTGACGATTACATTGTTATCCCAAGTAATGGGCCGCTCACGGCACTGCTTGCAGCGATCCCTCTGCAGCTCTTGGCCTACGAACTCTCCGTTGCCAGGGGAATCAATCCGGACAAGCCAAGAGGTCTCGCCAAGACAGTTACAGTCAGTTAGTTTAAGCAGCGACCAGTTTTTAAGGCTCCACAGACGCTTTTTAAGGTGCTTCGCGCAGCGCTGTTATCATGTGAAGTCAATTTGGTGTTCACGCGTGTTGAGTGTGCAACCGCCGAGTCCTCCGAAGTAATCGTATTGTTTCGCAAAAGTCAGGAATAGCAACGTTAGTGTCGCTACGTACACCTTTTTGCTGGGCATAGGCGTGTCTGTGGGTGATAATTTGCCCCCATAGCTAGTCTACGCGGCACTTTGCTTGGAGGAGGGTGCGCCAACGGCAGTTGTGAGCAACGCAAAGTACGGCTCTTGTATTCAGTTGCTCTTCTTTGACTAGCAGATCTGTCAAGGGAATCCATAGGGATTCTAAGGATGATTGCTCCACTGACATTGCATGTATCACCATCCACTCCAACGGTCGGTCACCTGCATCTAGATTCGAATACTTCGAAAGAGACGTTTGACACAATGGAGGAAGAAGGCATGTGGCTGCATTCCCAGCAAGAAACTTCACTGCAGAGGTACAGACCATCAAAAGACGCGTGTTTTCATCGCAGTACAGCGCAAAGGATGCCTGTATTTTGCCTGTGAGTGCGCTCAACGCAAAACACAGCATACCGAGTGGAACATACATTGCTCGTGCAATTCAGCTCGTTTGCCTAGTTACCCACTTTCAGCTGCTGCAGGGCGGATCATAATGGCGGATCACTTTTTATTCGTCTAAATATCTTCGCGATAGGCCCATTAAGCATAAAATGGCTGAACAAAGTGACACTAGACAAGGCAGAACGAAGCACTTTGCTAGTGGATTGCTGAGCGCAGGGGGTAGCCACACTTGCTATAACGCGGAAGATTCTGGATCACACCAGGCTGCGCACACCATTAAGTTCCCGTGCACAAATATGGAATTCACGAAAGCACTGTTTGTATGCCTAAATGGGCGAGGCTGAATGGTACTCACTTTGCAAAGATGGTTTATGAAGGTAGATGGTTACCTAGTTGAGGGTGTGGCTGGGTTGCTGAGGGAAAGGTAGCAGATTGAGCCAATACCTTGTGTGAAACCACGAAAGCAGGTGCTACGCAGTATGCATTCGACAACTAAACTACTGGCAGGCCATCTGACGGGATAATTATGCGGGTTCACCCCGCAGCAGCATGGGCGGATAGCCCAGTTGGAGGCAACATATCTGCTGTGAGCCATCCTGCGGGAGCAAGACCTTTGCTGGCGGCTGAAGATAGTGAAAACAAAGCAAACGCACGGGTGGAGAAAGAAACCAACTGCCCATGAATGAAGGCTAGTGTAAACTCCTCATATCCTTCGCAGGAGTTGCTCGGAGCTCGTGCAGCGAACCCACACGGTTCCTAATACGCCCTCACCTCAAAAGAAACTGGCTTGTTACAATAGGTGTTTAGTGAACAACACGCTAGACAAAAGCATTCATTTGCACGGCGCCGGCAGCAGAGAGGCTCTGCGAACTCTGTACGAGCTGCTGCCGACACAGTCTGTTGAAATACAAACAAAGAAAAGGACGGATTTTGTATCATCTAAAACAAATGAATGCTACAATGTAGTTTACACCTTCACTGGTAAGGGCACGCACCTTGATGAGCATCAACCAGCGGCCTTTGCTTGTGGCCCGTTGTTTAGCGATGGGTGGTTCATGCGGCCGCCGCTTCTACTACGTCTGTCTCTCTTGTCTCTGGGGCAATTAGTATCAAATTACGTATTACTGCAAGTTACAGTGTATTTCAACCCCCGGATGCGACGAAAAAGGTTACGGGCCTTACAAGCCACGGCCTCGGACAGAACACGTTCGGCCCCCCCCCCAACCGCCTTCCTCACCTTCTGTTTCCCGCATTGTCAATCTTGAAAGCGTACTTTCGAAATGCTACCGAGTGCCTGAACAGGGCAATTTTAAAACCTTGGCACGGAGGTGCAACAGCAATGCATTGCTGCTATTCCTCCCGCGCCCTGGACCACCAATACAACAACAGCAATGTCTGGGCCTAGGACGCGGCTGCTCTCTCAAAAGGAGGTTCCTTCTGTAGCGGCCCTTCTACAAAGCGCTGGAGGAGTCGCTGTTGGCCCTATCCTGAATGCTACCAAGTTGAGGGCTCTTCTTCTGGCTGACGGCAATTCAGCCCGGAAATGGAAAGCCTTAGATCTTTCGAACTGTAACATCAGGAAGGTGAGCAGCTGTTCTTCACAAACCGGGCGAACGGTCCGCCTAGAGAGACCAGTATTCTTGTGCTGAGCCTCGAGCACAACCGTGGGTCATTGACTGCTTTCATTCAGATAGAGCTTTCTTTAGGCGAAGTTGCGGCTCTAGATTTCGAATGCCTGACGCAACTTGACATGAATGGCAACCTGCTCGTCTCGCTGGATGGTCATTCGCTACCGTTTCCCCATCTGCAAGCACTGCGAGCGAGCAACTGCCGCATCAACACCATCACTAACTTTGGCTCCCACTTCCGGCTTCGCCAGTTGGACATTAGCGGCAACCAGCTAACAAACGTAATGTAAGAAGGATTAGTGTGAGCTTAGGATGAAGGGACGTCACGCGGCTTGGCAACTGGCAGCTATGCCCATCTGGCAAACAGCAGCTCTGTCCCGGGTGACAACCCTCGAGTGGCGTATTTTGTCTGTGGAGGTGTTGCTGTCCTCCCCGCAGAAATCTTTCCAATACTCCTCTGCGTTTTACGCTTCGTGAGCTGAATTTAGCTAGGAACAAAATAAGGTAAGAGAGGCTGAATGCGAAGCATGAGGTAGATGCATGCAGATAGTAGAACAAGAAAGACGCACTGTTCTGTTCACTTCTCTGCCTTCCACTTGTTCATCTAGCATTATCCGCAGAACCCGTAACTAAACACTAGTGAGAATTCGATTGAACGAGGAGTGGAAGATCTGGTCTGAAGCTGCGTGCACAGTGGGGGTGCGTGGGATGCGATTCTGCCTATTGATATACTAGTTGATGCGGCTCAGCGAATTCAAAGGCCTCGCTCCTTTGAGCACATTCGAGTCCCTCGAGGTCTTGGATTTACGGCAAAACCCTCTATGCAATTTTGGCAACGTTGTAAGTTTGCTTTGCACACACCGCTGCGCTCTGTCGTTTACTCCGTAGCTATGCTCGTTGGCTGACGACTGTCTAGTGGTGAGCTGCCCTGTTATTCAGGCTGAGGGTTTTGCGCTAGTTTGTTGCGCAAATCTTCGCCAGCTTAACGGCCACACAGTCTCACCAGAAGTGAGGGAGGCAGTAGACGCCTGGGCGGCGCATGAAGCGTGCGGCCGCGCCACCGTGGCAACTGTGGAAGCTTTCCGGGAAACGCTTCAACATCCAGATGGTAATTAGGCGCTTTCGTTAAACTCCCTTCTTTTGAGAGTCACTGTTAAAACCATGATGGCGTCATAACTGCATAGTTGTCTGCATGCCTTCATGCTCTATCAGGACCTGCACTTCTGTGCTCAACAAGTCACCAGCCGATGAAGGGACGCTTGAACAGAATGCGACGGGCTAGGGGCGGAGCCGAGTTGCCATATACCAGCACAGTGGATGCTTCCGTGAGTTCGGATGCCGATGTTTGTGATTACGCATGCCTCAAGGGGCATGCACTGAAGGCGGAGGATCGTCGGCATTTCCACTCGTATTCTTGCTTACATTCGGAGTCCAACCAAGGGTTGCGCACCGTCATGAAGCGAGCTGTTTCGCCTACAGCGCATACATGTGCGGACACAGCACGGAAAATACCAGTTAGTGTTGGTTATTCTTCGTCCGACGCGCATACACCTGCAGCAAGTTGCCCTACCCAGCATTGCGAGGGTACTACAGAGGAGTGTCAAGCAGGTACTGCCGGGGACTGCAAACAACGGATTACGGAGTGCCCTTGGTGACATGCGGGAAACTGGGGATAACACTCCTCAGCTTTTGGAACAACGGCGGGTGATGGTAAGGGCAGGCAGCAAACCTGAAGGATTTCCAGGTAACAATGCAAGCTGTCTCCATGCAAAACAGTCCTTCCCACCCAGGACTACCAAAGCACAACGGGACCGGAATTCAGAACGCATAACGTCCACAGAAAGGCAGCTCCGTGTGCGCACAGCAGCTCCAGTGGGGAGAGCTTGAGATGTTGCACTTGCACCCAGATATCTGTTGGGTCGATCCGTCCTCTGAAAATTGCAAACGCCAGCTCCTCTTCAGGAAGCGTCGCGAAGTGTGCCGGCATAAAAGATGAGAAAGATTACTGGAGAAGCAATCCCTCAACTCAACCTGCAGATAGTGTTCCTACCGTGACCCCAAAGGGCAAGCAGGAGAGAGAAGACGGCTCTAATACTACATTAAAGGAAGTGGTTTCAGAGCGAGATGCACGAAATATTGCGTATGTGAAGAGGGGGAGGCGATAGAAGAGGGCTTGCAAGAGCCTTGAACAACCAGAAAGTGCATCCATGTGGGGGGATGAATGAGATACTGTGGGAATTGCGCTTGTTATCACTCCTTGCGAATATGCGAAGCAAGGATGCCACTTGATTTTTAGTTTGCGTGCAAAAGTATCTGCTATGTGAAATTTATTGCCCAAATGCAATGGCTTTTCCCGTTAGCCTGATGAACGAGCTTGGAACAACAAACTGGCTCGTTCCAGAACGCATGTCAAACTGAGCTCAGTCCCAGTTTTGCTCTTTACCGTAGTATACTTTCGTAATAAGGAGCAGTCGGGCCACGATTAGTCATCACGTCAGTCCGACGCGTCAACGGGAATTGGCCTGCCGATGCGGGAAGGACGTGCAAAAGCTGTGTACAGTATGCGGCCGACTCTAGCAGCGGCTCTACGACTTTGTTTTGGCATGTTGCCATTTACAGGGCTGCCTATTGCTCTTTAACAGCGCCCAGCTGCATGCTGCGGCGCTCCGCAGGACAACATACTGGACAGCGACAGTGCTAGTAGCATGTAGATGACCATTGTAATTGGCAGTATTTAAGGCAAGTCAAGTCGATTCGCCTTTGCTGATTGGGTTTCATCGTTTGAATGCATTTCCATCCTGACGGAGCATCGGTTCCTGCGGCCGAGCATCGTTGGTTTCAGAGTTCTACACGCTCAACCACCAGTGCGTAGTATGTCTAGGTCGTTGGTAGCCCCCAGAAATAAACATAGTTCAAAAACGTTTACTACTATGGTAAAAAAGATGAGGGAATTAGGTGCAATTCAGTATGTTGAGATGGATCGGTAAGCAGACCATGGTGGTCGTTGGCGCCGAGGAGACCGCGACCATGCCCAACAACCAGGGCGCTCCTCACTTGACAATTGTCAAACTCGCCAATGTAAATATGTCTTCTTATAAAAAATACGGCTTCTATTTCTCTAGTTTCAAGTAAGCAGCGCTTCACTTTTTCGTAGAAGCCGAAGGCCCGTCCGAGAGCTGCACCGAAACCCAATGAGCTAACTTGCAACGGGGAGTCTCACGTGCGTAGCTTGCCAAGGACTCCCTCCCTTCCCTGCACCCCAGAAGACGAGGATGACAACAATTTGCTCCATTCTTCTTGCTTCCTTTGGCCTCGTTTACGGTGAATACAATGCTGCCGCATTCGCTTCGGAAAGGGCCCCTCCGCTGTTTGGCTCTGCTGGCGAAGGCACCACAAGCTCCTTCGTTCAAGGCGCAAACCCACATTATTCAGGTCTAGTTCACCTCGGACAACGGGTTCGTCGTTTTCATGGGGTCCTCCAGCGGGACAGTGCTATGCTCCTCGAGGGTTCCGGAAACACAGAATACGTTTCGCGCCTGCAAGTGCCACAAGAATCTTTCCTGCAGCTTCAGTCAGACAGTGAGGAGTCCGATTCGGAATACTCCAAAGAATTAGGGGGATCCTCAGCATCTTCAGGGGACTCCCATACAGACAAACATCGAGGACCAACACGCCCTGGTTCAGAAGCAAGAAGCGCCCATGAGGAAGATAAGGAAGCCCCAACGGCATCTAAGAAGGAGAGAGGAACAGACGCTGCAGAAGATTCTAAATGGTCGGCAACAGAGGAAGAAGGAAGCCAAGCAAGTAGTGAGGAGCATGCTCCTCACAGTGCCAAGATGGCAGCCAACAAAGACCATGCAGAAGGCGAAGGAGGCATCTCTGAAACAGCCACTCACAAAGAAGAAGAGCAAGGGGAAACCTCCGGTGAACTTGGCCATGGAGACAAAACGATCATCTCAGACGCAAAGGCAAAATCACATGAGCCTCTCCGTCAGGCAGAGGGGATCAGCGAGCACGAGGGGGCCAAGCTACACGAACCTGCCCATGAGGAGGAAGGGATCAGCGAACACGAGGGAGCGAAGCCAGACGAACCTGTCCACAAGACAGAAGGGACCAGCGAGCGCGAGAAGGCAAAGCAACACGTACCTGGCCATAAGGCAGAAGGAGGCACGGAACACCAGAAGGAAAAACCACACGAACCTGGTCATAATGTAGGAGTCCGAACACAGGAGGTCAAGGCAAAAGCTCACATGCATGGCGCTGGGCAAGCCAAGCTCAGCCAAGAGGAGGAGGTTGACTCCCTGATCAGTCGACTTCTTCCCTTACTCAGAGCCGCAAAAGGCAAAGATCTTTACGAAAGGCTGGTGACGATACTCGACTTGCATGGTAATTTTTCTAGCAGAGAAAACGTTTTTGCTCCGCAATAATGAGAATGAAAGTCGTAATTCCCCCGCAGTTCTTGCCCAAACGCACAGCTGTTCCTAATGGGTAGTTGTTGGGGTTTCGAGCGTGCCCGCAGTGCAACCAGTGCGCGATTTGCCTGCTCTCCCAGCAGGTTCATGCAATCTGCTTTTCTGGAGTCGATTGTACTTTTTACGGGGTTAACTGGAGGGGTGCTGCAGTTCTGCTTTCGTCCTTTTTTTCTGCATTTAGAAAGGACCGTAGAGGCGGAGAAGGAACTCAAATCAGAAGCCAAGAAAGAGGAGGCTCAAGAAGAGGCTCTGAAGGAAAAGGCCGTCTCCAACGTTGCTGCTCAGGAGGTAAGGGCATCGCTCCCACTATGTGTCGCATAAGAATATCTATACGATGGAGATGCGCAACTCCAGTTTTATATGCGAGTCACTTGTTGCAGAGATGTTGAACTTAGTGTGGAAACGGTGCGCTACCCTTTGTTTCCAGGACCTGCTGTTGACCCAACAATTGAGTAATATGTGGGTACTGCCTTTTTACGAAGAAGGCAAGCGCGAGACGTGCCTATCTGGATTTGAAGGACTTGCTCACGAAGTAAGTTACTACGCAGTCGAAGCTCTCTTAAAGGAACAAGCGCCATAGCTTTCAACGACGGCAACTATTTTTGTTACCAGTCAAGCAAATTTTACTCGCGTTATGCATTGAAGTGTATTTGCGTTTTAGGCAACGATTACTTGCTCCGACCCCGAATGTTTTAAGCTTGAAACCCAAGCACAGCAATGCCACTACATGTCAGTTGGGTCCATTATGCGCAAAGAGGATTTCGACACTAAAGCTGGACAGCCAAAAGGCGAGCAAAAACCTCATCCACAAGCAGCACAGGGCCACATGCTTCTGGGATTCGATGGACAATGCCGACAACCGGAAACTCTTGGTTCCGAAATACTCAACATGCTGCAGGTGGGAAGCAGATCGACGATTCCATGTGCAGATAACTTTGGATTCAGAGGCCTGTCGCATTGAACGCAACACGATCACAGCATGTTACAGTCAGCTCCCAAACAGGCCCAATAATCTAGCGTTCTGTAAAGTACCGAGTGCGGCTTTTCCAGTAGCAGGTTGCTTAAGACCGAGAATGCAAGTTTTTTCTGTCTGCCTGTGGCACAGCATCCAAGGCAATTGGCCAAACAGCACGCCTTGGAGCGCTCAACAGGCAGCGGAGGAACTGTGCCTCTCCAGAAGCATCATTTAGATGTTATCTGTGATACCGAAGAAAAATCGGAATGTACGCCAGCATCGATGTGTCTCGATGGCGTCCTTACTCACTCGCATATGTAGTTGAAAGAAGCAATCCTGTGGAGACGTTCTTCCGAGTTACATTTTTTCTTTGCTGGTTTCTCAGATCCATCGTGCAAGACTGTGTACGAGGCCCTCCAACACGTCAAAGAACCGAAACCCAGGGTACGTGCAGTATCACATATTGCTGTACACCAGCCAGCCCAACTGGAACCTGGAAGCATGTATGCATCCTCACAAACTCACTGGTTCTATTATTGTTCTGCAGGCCCTACCAGAACTGTTGGTCTTGACGGATATTCAAGACCTGAAAAACACATTGGGTTTGTACAGAATCGCATTTCTCTTCGAAGGACTTGTTCAATTCGCCACTCCAGACGGAACAAAAGTCGACGCGTCCCAACATAAGCTGCCTAAGGAGGAGGCAGAATTCATGCGCAAGCACAGGCATGATGACATATCAACTACAGCATTGCTAAAAGCAGAATGAATGCTGAATGCGCAGCAGCAATGTGAGCTGGGAAGCAGAATCCGGCCAAATTGTTCGGTCTTCCCCATGAATTCAGATTTAGCACATCAATGTTTTTTGCCGTCGGGCATCGTGGGGGTGCGGTAAATTTCGCCGTACCGTAAGGAAATACACGAAATCCATGGTATTCCATTTTTCCGTTCACGTGGATGGATTGTTTTATTCCACAACAACTGATTTATTTCCGTCGTGCAGTGCGCAACACCCACTAATAGAAACTCAGCTCTTAGATGACATTGTTGAAAGCTAGCATCTGTAAAATGGGCTGACGCAGTCTTCAGCTGGGCTGGACTTCTGAGCCCCTCCTTCATGTTGCAGCTGCTTGTGGAAGGACGGAAGCGCAAGGCTGCAGAAGAGGGAACACATATGCTTTTATGCTAGCCAATATTCGTAAGCTAGCTTAAGTGTTCCTGCTTGGTCTCAGTGCAAAGCACTACTTACAGCAAGCAAAGCTAGCTCGTTTACGTCGCACGGCATCCCCTCATCCAGCCAGCACAGGAAGTCACCGGGAAGACAAGCGTATGTTGTAACAGTAAACTCCTCCCCATGAAATTAAAGGTTATGAAGGCAGCCTGCACTCCAAACAATATGGGCCACCGAGCGGAGCCTCCCCATTATGTAACGTAGCAGCTTAGCAGTATCACGAAGACCCACTACGTCTTGCCCGTCGAAACAGCCACGATTAAGCGCATGTTTTGCCTTGATGTTGGATAATTTAGGAGGGTCTCTGCTGTCGAAGCTTTCCTCATAAGGTTTGTTGGTGTAGCAAACTGTCGGACGCTGGTGCATGCATTTCTACCGGCGTGTAACTGAAGGCCTAAAATGTATTTAACGGTTGCTTGCAGTGTTCGTGCATGCATGAAAAGGGTATTCTGCTGTGCGTGCACCAGGGGTAGCCTTGCAGCACGAGCTGCATCAAGGAGTGCTCCATCTCATGACAGGCAGCTCTCCCAATGCACCAGCCCCAGGCCGTTGCACCTTTGTGCTACTGCCTCCGGGTGAGTGGGAGGACAGCTGATTTTGGGAACTGAATTACTTTTTGACATCATCACAATTCGCAACTATCCTCGGCTACGATAGAAGACACTCGTTACACTTGGGAACACCGCATTGCTAAGAGGCGGCAGGGCCGAGCTGGGAACACCATACTATAGCTAAAATGCCCCAACGAACTGAGGCATTCCGGCTTTCGAACCATGGAGATTGGTCAGGATTTGACCCCAGCGGGGAAGGGGACAAAACTCTTGCCACACCAACGCGTTCGAAAGAACATCACCCGTCGCAGCTCCAGCCGAACGCTTCTGCCGCAAAAAGCGATCCACCAAGAATGCCTCTACATGTGCCGACGGTTCAAATATAGCGGGCGTCGCGAGGCGGGGGCAGTCGAGGAGTTCTTAGCTTAGCTGGAGGCGTGCTTTTGTCTTTTTAATGCACTAAAAGAGCTACACTTGCTATTGGCACCTTGTAGATTAGAGGTGGAGGCATGACTGTTCTCTAGCGAAGGCGCATTTACGCACCATATCCAGTCTATGGAAAGATTTCGCAAATCATTGCGATGTAGGCTCGTTCCCAAGGTAACAAGGGAACATACTGACACACACGCACTAACACAATTAAATAAGGGAAGTTACCAATGAGAGGCAACACCGAAATGTATCAGTCCCTGGTAAACAGGAATTCCATGGTGGATTGGGCACTTCTCTACTAGTGGCTCATGCCATTGGTCTTTCCCAGATACATGCAGCAACCAAGGTAGCCGTGAGAGGGAATCCAGAGGAGAAAAAATGGGGCAAGCCGAAGTGATTGAGCACTTATCTACGCGTCAGTGGAGGCCCCTTCGACAGTCCTGGCGAAAAAGAAGGAAAAAGACCCCGGAAATGATCTAGCTGCAGAGCCTACGGATACTTGCAGCCCCTCCCAGAAAAATATGAGCAACGACAACAGACTGTAGCCGGCAAATTCTGCAGTCAGAGAGCATGAAAAAACGTGCAGACAGGCGCACCATCTTCTTTTGCTATTAACCATGTCACAAGAATCGATGCTGTAGGCACCTGTAGAGTGCTACGGAAGTGGATAAGCAAAAATGTGGAAGGCGTCCCCATGGGAGCCACACAGAACATACACATAGGAAACATTCCCTGGCTGCTCATGCAAACGATAGTCATGGGGCAAAAAAGGGATGATAGCCTTTTCTTCCTCGAGTCAACTCTGTGCATATCCAATTGCTTGCTAAGGTGCAGGACTGGCTCGATTGATTTCACGCAGGTTCCAAACTATATCTGATAACACGAGTTTCGTCAAGAAAGTGCAACCTACTTGTCTATTCGTCGACGCACTCTCTGCGACGTTGCTTCGCGGACGGCAAACAGGATTCAAGTTTTGGCAAAAGTATGGGCGTAAAATGCGAACTCAATTCAGAAATGCGTCAAACTACCACGATAAGGGAGCTTAACATGACAGAGGCGCTGTATAAAACGACAGAGAAATTCATGTGTTTCGTCGTGATGGTCTTACTATGACCGCAGTTTTGGGGGACTCTATCCAGTGAACATCCGTAAACGTTTAGCCTAGATGCTGTTACCTGCGTGCAGTTGCATGATTTCCTCGGGCATTCGGGCGAACGGTTGAACCCGTTTGCCATGCGCTGGATAGGGTTTTTTCTGATATCCGTTCTAGGGACAATGCATTGGTTACAGTGTAAAGTTGTTCCAATTGGGGAGATGTCATCTTATCACGTACTCCACTTTTCTAAAGTGACTCAGCGAATCGGCGCACTATAAAGCACCAGCAGTGCCATTGAGGGACGGACCACACGGAGGTCTGTGAGACTCTGAGCCTAAGAGGAGATGCAACGAGTTTAATAGGCGAAGAAACAATCCTATGACGCTAAGTGGCTAGGAGACAGGCAACTCGAGCAGCACTGACACACAATTTTCCCACAAAGTTGTGCTGCGCTCTCCTTAATACAGCGTGGGCTCTTCCACGCTTGCCCATGGAGGGCGCAGCTTAATCCCCGTATTTACAACATCTCTATGCAGTTGGTCGGCTATTCAGGCAACGACGCTGTCACGCTTTGCGTATTTCGGTGCTGCGCTGCGAACAGGGCTCGAGCGGGTCTTCTCATGAGTTGTTCCACAACGTTTTGCGTCAAAGAATGCCTATATTGTATTTTTGCATAGGCTGCGACACCGGCAGTAACGCGCGGTTTCCTACCCACGCAGATTGATAGCAAGCAGTGGAGTAAGCAATAAAGTAGGCCTGCGCCACCTACATGAGGTCAGCGGCAGCAGCATCATCAGCAGTCGTAATCTCATTTGCCTTTCATTTAGCGAGCTCGTGCTGTGTTGAGGCAGCCAACCCATCACTGGCGTCTTCTTGGCCGACCTGGCACGCGGTCGGGCACAAGAAGAGGTGCCCTGTTTAGGGAGTGAGGGTGGGTAGACACGCAGGGCCTGCCGCATTTACGTACGTACATTCACGGCTTACCGCTTGTTGGGTACTGGAAGCCCATTAATAGCTCAATAATTAATGAAGGTGTCCGTGCATGCAAATTTGGTTTGGGCGCGCTTGCGTGTGAAGTTACCTTCTGTTGCAGGAGCTAAAGCAGAGACTACTCCAACTCGTAAACGGTCTTCTTCGAAACTTGTTCCTCGATTGCGCTGGAGCCTGTTCTACCTTTTTACTACGGATAAATAACCAAAAATTCAACTAGAGGTCTCACTGGCAAAATTCATTAGCAAATTGGTTCGGGATGCTACTTTGCTAGTTGATAGATATATTTCGTGTGCCTGTGCGCAGTCTCCATCCGATGGGGGATAGCTGCAGATAAGTTTGAAGCCCAATATTTCACCTCATGCTGCTTTTCATTATTGCTCAAAATTATCAGGGGAACACTACGTACCTATGAGCAGTTTCCAGACCACAGACATCACTGGCGCCTAGGACCATCGTTATTGTTGTATCCCGGTCGTTCTTGTTTGTATGGGCCGGTCCCGAGATAGGTTCACCACACATGGTCCCCTTCTTCATCAGAGCTCTACTGAAGCAAATCACGGAAATGCTTTCTGAGGACAGTGCTTTTGGAGAATTTGTGGATGAATCCATTTCCTGTGCGCTTACACGCGATCAATGCCCTGCTGCCGCGCGATCGTGCCTGCGAGTTTGCCGAAGCCAGCTGCCGATCTGAAGGCAGTAAAAACCACTATTATTTTGCAAAATAAAGACAGTGATGCTGTTCACCATGGGGTAAGTCCATTACTGTCCCCCCATTGGGAACTCTCCTTGGCTGGTGACGAACTGCCGGTTGGGACTGCTACCACGCCAGAGGCAGCGACTGGCGAGCCGACACCAGAAAGGTTTATTTTGTTGTATTTTTGAAGGATTTCGGGGTATGCTTTGCAGTAAACTACAGTTGTTTATGATCTACCTCGCAGCTGAGCTTTTTGGCCCTTCCTATTTAGGGACAGCCGCGCGAGTCCGACGAATCGACACGGACGGTAGCCTCTCGATGCGCAAGTGGTCCAGGCTTCTATTGCTGGGTATTTGGTGTTGTATTACGGTAAGAGTCTAAGGAGATGAGCCAGAAAAATGTATTGAAGAAGCTCTGAAGCCAGCCTGTGCACCTGGAGCCTTCAGCCGTAGGCAGGTAGAGGTAGTGAGTTCCTGTACGCGCACACCTCCCGCACAATGAAAGCAACCGCTCCTGTACTTCGAGTGCATTCTCCTTCTATTTTGAAGTGGAGATCAACCACAGTGTTCCCCGCATTCAACAAAAGTACAGCTGGGTTTGCCCCGTTCGGGAGCCTTTTGTGATGCATCCATACCATAGCCACGGGAGTATGGCGCATCGTGCTGACGTAGCTACAGCATTTCGTCCTCCGTGGGCAGCAACTTGGGCCGCCACTGTCTTTCTTCTGCACTGAATGATTCGCTCAAGAGGGTTGTTTTGCCTGAGTGAATGCATGACCTACGTTGATTCTCTGCTGTTCGTTGCAGGCCCTGCACCTGTCTAAGGAGGCAAGGCCAGCTGAGGTGTGTGCAACTAGAAACCGTCTCTTCTGCTCGTCCATTACTCTACTCTTTCGCCATGATCGGTGGGTGATCTTCAGTTTGACATTGTGTCCAGTAGTCCTTGTAGCCCAGTGATTGTAGCAGTCTGTTCAGGTACAGGAGTGTAGGTAGAAAACCACGTTCAGGAAGTGCACTGATTACAAGAAGGGAGACAAGAAAGAGCACATAGCTGCCTCCAGATGAGGGGACAGACTCTGCCATGTTTTGGTGGAGGCACGCTGGAGGGCTCACCTCCGAGAGTCCTACGGGTGGATGCCCACCCAAAGGAGATTCTTTGTCGTCTCGCGTTCCTCCGCATTTGCCAACTGATGTGGAGGAAGGGCAGTCGGCAGCTTGCGGAAGCCGAATTCTGGGAAATGTACGGGAAAGGAGAAAAGGAGGGCTAGATGCCTTTCATGGGGCGCATCGTCGCGTAGCAGGGTGGGAGCCTCCGGGAGCCTCAGTGCGCCGATGCCTGACGAGCAGCCCGACGAGAGGGAGGAGTCGGTTGCAAACCCGCTCTTCCTCTCTGTATTCTTCAGATCTTCGGAAGTTTTGCCAGAAAGGAATAGATATTGTCAACCGCACCGGTTCTCGGTCTCCTACATCGGGTAGCGATTGGCTGTCCCTGAGAAGCGAGGAATATTTTAGCGCCTGCAGCGACTCACTAAATTCTCCAACAGCCTCAGACGGGAAGGAGATGTCCTTTGCCACGAGGACGGCAAGTTCTCAGTCTGACGCCGGCAACTCTATTGAACCGCTTCACCGTCGGTCACTTTCTAACCGCTCTTGCCTACACACGACTTCAACTAGAGTTGTGTGGGGCAGGGCAGATAGACTACGATCTGCTCCTGATGGCCGCGCCGGAGCATCATTCAGAACCGCACTTGTCCCCGCCAGGTCCTTCTCTCTTCCGTTGCTCGGTCCCCCTGTCTTAAAAGCAACACCTTCTGGGGCCCCGTCGGCGTCTTTCAGGTGCATCTCTAGTAGTCCTTTCGATTTTGGAGAAGGGGAAGAAGAGTCGAAGCCATTGCACGAGCAGGTGAAGGCCCTTGCAGCTCCGGCTTTCTTGGACACTCACAGAGGCGCTACGAACAGTCGTCCGACTCCCTATCCTCTGCACGAAGCGTCGCAGCGCATTAGCAGAGAGGAGGTCTCGAGGCTGGGCGAGTATCGAAAGCCTGGGGTCCATATCGGGAGCTTCCCTCACTACGGACTTTGCGTGGCTCCGGAGACTGGTGATGCTGATGAACGGGGGGGATCTTGGTCTCCCAGTGAGTTTGAAGCATTTCCAGAGGGGCTGGGTAGGCTGAGTCTTATCGCAAATCTCGCCACATCGGATGGCCCAGCGGAGACTCGAGATTTGCCCTCATTGAGGCTGTTTTCAAACGGTTGCTACAGAAAGGCTACTGAAGCCAATCGGGTAGGCGAACTCCAAGCAGGAAAGCGCACCAGCGGTGGGATCCGTCGATCAGCGAGCTTCCGCACACCAGCAACTGACGTATTCGGGTCGACACGTTGTGACAGAAGGAGCAGGAGCTGGACGGCTCTCAATACCAGGAGCTCTTCCTATCGATTACTGCCTGCTTTCAACTCATCTGAGCAACTTCCTTTTTTGCTAGCGAATGCAGCATCTTCAGTGCGTCGTAATTCCCAGACAGCTATCGGGGGAAGTAGCGACTGCCGAACGTACAAGGAAGATTCGAAGTCTTTCGCCAGCATCGGTGAGCTGCCTGCAAATGGAGCGGGAGATGTCGACGGGAGGCGTAGATTTGAGGCTACTCGCGAGGAAGAAGTTGGCAGCAAACAGGAAAAGGCGGAGGCCCTCCGTATTGCAGAGGCTGAACTGGAGACGCGCTCAGTGCGTCAAGGGGGAATACACGACGCTGACACGTTACAGCTTCTCGAGCGTGGCTCTTGCGGGGCAGGAACGGGCCCTTGTGCTGATGGTTTGCAGGCGAGCAGCCTTTCACACCCTGATGTTCATATGGAGAGCTCCAACACTGTAGCCGAATGTGTAGGGGCATTTGCGTCTGCGCTTAGCAATGGAGATGCTTCTGGCGTGAGCGCAGCTGTTGCGGTGGCCTCGCAGCAACAAAATGCAGACCTGGCCAGGGAAACAGTCAGTGGCACAAATCATGCAGGGAAAGAACTGCAGGCACCAGCTGTCGTGCGTCATACGGAGTGTGGCGAAGTACCAAGAGGTGGACTCACGACTCAACAACCCCTGCAGCGTCCATTTGTAGATATGGCAGCCCTGTTTCCAATAGGGCTTCTTCCCAAACAGCGACAGCGAGATGCAGTCATTGCATGCAACCATCCGTTAGGGGACCAAAAGGAACATAAAGCCCACGGCTCGCCTCCACTCCAGGCAACACGATTCTCTTGTGCCGTGGGTCTATCTACAGAGGAGGCAAACGCGCCCACGAGCGAGGTGCTGTTCGGCAGCGCGGGTAGAGGCTCTTGTGGGGATGCCCAGGAGAACCAGGCTAGACAGCGCATGCTAGCAAGTGCAGACGAGCCTGCTGCATCGATTGACAGTAGTTTGAGTCCGGGTCTTGACACTGCGCAAGTCAACATAAGCTTCCACGATGCTTGGCCTGTGGCTATTGGGGAGGCCGAAGAGCCGAAGCGTAGGACGTCACGCGCCAGCGAGGGTGGCATGAATTGCAGGAATAGGCAGGAACCTCAGACAAGGCAGTGGTCCTTGCCAGCCAGTGTGGAGGGGGCAGCTCCTTTGCATTGGAGCAATTTGGGTTTCTTGCAGGAGGCTACGGCGCCGGATGACAGATTCCAGGATGCGGTAAACGGGTCTCCTGGGAAGGCTGAAGAGCCGCAGCGTGAGCTGTCGCGCGCTAGCGAGGGTGGCAAGGGTCGCGGAAATCCGCAGAAGCCCCAGACAAGGCAGTGGTCTTTGCCAGCCAGTGCGGGGGGGGCAGTATCATTACCTTGTAGCAGTTTGGGTCTTTTAGAGGAGGCTGGGACCGCGGACGAAAGCTTGCAGGATATGATGAAGGGGGCTGTTGGGGAGGCGGAAGTGCGGGACCGTGAGGTGTTGCGCGGCAGCGAGGGCGGAAACGTTGGCGAGGACACGCAGAACCTCCAGACAAGGCAGGAGTCTCTGGCAGCCCTTTTGGCGGGGGCAGGTCCATTACCTTGTAGCAGTTTGGGTTTCTCGCGGGAGATTGGAGAGGCGGACGAAAGTTTCCACAACGCCTCAGGCGTGGCTGTTGGGGAGGCCGAAGAACCGAAGCGTGAGGCGTCGCGCGCCAGCGAGGGTGGTAGGCGTCGCAGGAATACGCAAGAGCCCCAGACAAGGCAGCGGTCTTTGCCAGTCAGTGTGAAGAAGGCGGTTTCTCCAACTTGGAGCAGTTTAGGCTTTGCGCGGGAGGCTACGGCACAGAGCGACGGATTCCACGATGCGATAGACGGGTTTGTGGGGGAGGCCGGAGAGCCGAAACGTTGGGCTTCGCATGGCAACGAGAGTGGAAGCGGTTGCGGAAGTCCGCAGACAGTCCGGACAAGGCAAGGATCTTTGCTAGCCAGTGTGGAGGGGGCCGGTGCAATACCGTATAGCAGTTTGGGTTTCTTGCAGGAGGCTGCGACCCCGGACGAAGGCTTCCAGGATGCGATAAACGGGTCTCCTGGGGAGGCTGAAGAGCCGCAGCGTGGGCTGTCGCGCGCTAGCGAGGGTGGCAAGGGCCGCGGGAATCTGCAGAAGCCCCAGACAAGGCAGTGGTCTTTGCCAGCCAGTGTGGTGGGGGCAGTATCATTACCTTGTAGCAGTTTGGGTCTTTCAGAGAAGGCTGAGGTGGCGGACGAAAGCTTGCAGGATGCGAAAAATGGGGCTGTTGGGGAGGCGGAAGTGCGGGACCATGAGGCTTTGCGGGGCAGGCGGCACAGAAGCGGTGGTTTGGATACGCAGGAGCCCCAGCCAAAGCAGGGGACTTTCCTAGCCATTGCGGAGAGGACAGTATCATTGCCATGCAGCAGTTTGGGTTTCCCGCGGGAGACTGGGTTGGCGGATGCAAGCTTCGAGGATGCAATTGGCGGGGTTTTTGTCGAGGACCGAGAGCGGGAGCATGAGGCCTTTCGTAGCAGCGAGGGCGGAAACGTTGACGGGGATACGCAAAAGCCCCAGAAAAGGCAGGGGTCTTTGCCAACCCTTTTGGCGGGGGCAGGTTTATTACCTTGTAGCCGGATGGGTCTGGCAGGGGAGGCTTGGGCGGCGGACGAAGGCTTCCAGGATGCGATAAACGGGGCGGTTGGAGAGGCCGAAGAGCGGGACCGTGAGGCGTTGCGTAGCAGCGAGGGCGGTGACGTTGGCAAGGATGCGCAAGACCTGCAGGAAAGGCAGGAGTCTCTGCCAGCCGTTTTGGCGGGGGCGGGATCGTTGCCTTGTAGCAGCTTAGGTTT
>NW_013547738.1:0-1990 GCF_000499425.1 Eimeria acervulina
ACCATGCTTTGCCGTTTCGGAGTGTGGCGTTTTACAGCTGTAGGGTTTATCCACTGCATGTTTGTTGACTGAGAGTAGGTGTACAAGGAAGCAGGCAAGAACGGCAGCGATAGTCAGTAATTCGTTTTGACGAGTGCGCCATGATTGCGTGTGCTGCAGCGAGTACGCTGGTGTTCTCTATTTATGCTTCGACGAACTGTGTGCCTGTTGACTTATTGGCTTTGTCGAATGCTTGAAAGCGTGTTTGTGCGTTGTGCGGTGCTTCCGCTATGGCTGGTCTAGCCACTCTGCAAGAGGTCAAGGTCAGTTTTACCTCTGGTGAATTTGCCGGCGCCGTTGTACGCTGGTGTTCTCTATTTATGCTTCGACGAACTGTGTGCCTGTTGACTTATTGGCTTTGTCGAATGCTTGAAAGCGTGTTTGTGCGTTGTGCGGTGCTTCCGTTATGGCTGGTCTAGCCACTCTGCAAGAGGTCAAGGTCAGTTTTACCTCTGGTGAATTTGCCGGCGCCGTTATTTATGCTTCGACGAACTGTGTGCCTGTTGACTTATTGGCTTTGTCGAATGCTTGAAAGCGTGTTTGTGCGTTGTGCGGTGCTTCCGTTATGGCTGGTCTAGCCACTCTGCAAGAGGTCAAGGTCAGTTTTACCTCTGGTGAATTTGCCGGCGCCGTTGCGTTTGTCGTTGTAGTTGAGAGGTTTGACTAACAGGATGCTGCAGCGCGATCATTGCCAGTAGTTTCGCCGTTTCGGGTTGCGGTTGTTTCGCTCTTGGGCCCGTAGGGGCTACGCGTTTGCACGTGTTTGTGGAGTAATTGCGGGCGGCGACAGGACGGGTAAATGGCAGAAGGGGTCATCAGTAGCTTGTTGTGAAGGGGGTGCTGGGATTGCGAGCGTATTTCGAGAAACGCTACAGTCGTCCACAGAACACCGAGCTGGACATGTTTGTGGAGTGAGAGTAGGTGGAGGGGGAAGGAGAGAATAACGCCGGCAACAGTGAGCACTGCCTTTGGGAAGGGAATGAGGGGATTACGAGCACAGCAGGAAGTACGGATGGGTCCTGTATTATGCTACGGACGGCGTCCTTTTTCATTTCATCCTGGAGCTCCGGCAGTTTGTCGAGTAGAGTAGATGGACGAGAACGCAAGAAATTATGCCGGCAACAGTCAGCAGCGTTTTTTGAGGAACGTGATGCAATTGCTTGCGCTGCAGCGAGTACGCTGGTGTTGTGTCTGCTTCACAGGATTGCGTATCTGTTCACATTTTGGATTCCTCGTATGCATCCGAAGGTGTTTCTGAGTCATGTGTCTGCGCCATTATCGCAGCCGCATGCACCCGTCAAGAAATCGAGGCCGCGTCTAGGGTTATTGGGTTCACTGACCCTCTTGCGTCTTTCTAGTCTAAAGAGCGTCGAACGAAAGGACGCTGCAGTGTGAGTGTTGCTAGTGGCTTTGTTGTTTGGTGTTACGTTTTATTTTGCATTCAGCCCTTTATGCGCTACGTGTTTGTGGAGGGAGAGAAAGTGGACGAGGAAGCAAAGAAGAGAGTCGGCAAGAGTTGCCAATTTTTAGTGAATGGAGCGGTACGGTTGCGAGCTTACCAGGAAGTACGCTACGCAGGTGTACAGTACACTGAGCTGCATAGATATGTTGAAGAAATGGCTATGTTGGGTGCTTCCAAATATTTCGATGTGTTCTGCGTTTCCGACCCTCCTGCAGTAAGTGCGTTTATTTGTTTTGGGTTTTTTCTAGCGCTTTTGGCGGCTGATACTAATGGGCCTCATACAGCAATGCAGCCACGACCCCCCTTCTTTTATGTAATATTTCAAATTCCGCATACGCTTGGGGTGCTAACGTTGAGCAACTTCACAACATTCATCGCTTCATATGTGCCATATATTATTTAGTAGGCATTTAAGACAATAGCGTTTTAGGGCTAAGAGTTTTAGGATTTCGCGTTTAGGGTTTAGGGTTTAGGGTTTAGGGTTTAGGG
>NW_013547737.1:0-1370 GCF_000499425.1 Eimeria acervulina
TATATTATATTGTATTGTATTATATTATATTATATCTCTATTATTGTATTTACTTGTTCTTTTATTTACTTTAACTCTGATTTTATTCATATGCTATCAGCAGTATCATTTGACTTATATTAGTATTTATATTTTAATCTTTAGTTTGTCGTTTATTTGCTTTGTTTATATTACTATACTATTAGCTTTACTAATATTATATTATTATTATTATGAATATATAAATAGATATTTACTTTATTTGTTTTACTCTTTTTTTGTATTGATATTATTGTTGTTAGTATATTATAAAGTATTTATTACTAAATATTTTATTGTTTATTATTGTTAGCATTTATTGCTTCTGTTGCTTCTTGTATATACACCCTAAACCCTCTAAACCCTCTAAACCCTAAACCCTAAACCCTAAACCCTAAACCCTAAACCCTAAACCCTAACCCCTAACCCCTAAACCCTGACCCCTAGACCCTAACCCATACCCCCTTACCTGAATGCTAGAGGTCTGATCCCTTGAAGGTAGAGGAGTCTATTGAGTGAGCGGATGTTTGCATGCATATAGAAAGCCCAGTACGAATAAGGAGGGTTTTCTATAGACCGCCAATCTTCAGGCGGAGGCAGGTCGCCGCCCTCCATTGTGTACTTTGAAACATAAGACTCGTCATCTACTGAGTCCCACCCCACCACCTAACATAATCAACAACTGCTCTAGGGTCTACGGTTTAGGGTTTGGAGGGTTTGGAGGGTTTAGGGTTTAGGGTTTAGGGTTTAGGGTTTGTGGGGGGGAGGGGAGAGGGAAGAGGGGAGGAGGGGATTCGGTTTTGGGATTAAGGGTTTGGAGGGTTTGGGGTTTAGAGGGTTTAGGGTTTAGGGTTTAGAGGGTTTAGGGTTTAGGGTTTGGAGGGTTTAGGGTTTAGGGTTTAGGGTTTAGGGTTTAGAGGGGGAATAAAGCAAAGGAGTCGGCGACAGCGGGAAGGAGATAAAGAAAGAAGAACAAACAAACAAACAAACAAACAAACAAACAAACAAACAAACAAACAAACAAACAAACAAACAACAACAATAAGAATAAGAGAAAGCAAAGACAGCAAAACAAAGACAGCAAAACAAAGATAAAAGAAAGTGCTTACTTGCTGTAGTAAAGAATATATCTGTGGATGTTCTTGGGGTCTGCATGCAGCCTCAAAGAGCGGCTCAAATATATTTTTGAGCATTTCACCGAAGCTTTTTATTTGACCTTTACTCCTATAAACATAATAAAGCCTAATAAGCAAACAAACACAACAAAACAAATACAATAAACCTATTTTAAAATATATATATATATCAATCAAATAATACTAATAATAATAATAATAATAATAATAATAATA
>NW_013547736.1:0-1717 GCF_000499425.1 Eimeria acervulina
CCTCCTCATACCAAACACTATAAATGGCTTGGGTGCTTGCCAACGCCACAACGCGTGTGGCAAGATTCACAGCGTGACTGTGGGTGCCTTATACTACGTATTGCGCTGCGGGTGTACTGCTTCAACATTTGCAGCCCTTTGTAAAGTCAGACTTTCGCAAACGGATATGTCAGCAGTGAGACACCCAGCCCTAGTAAATACCAAGACGAGCAAGAGCAAAGCAAGAGGAGCTCCAAATGCCTCTCACAGTGCAACAACCCCTCTTTTGAAGCGTGCACACGCGTATCCAAACCTGCTAGCAAGCAGCGTGAAAGGTAACAATACCCATAACCGCGCTGGGCCGGTGCGTTTGCATCAAAAATCGCATACTTTCTGGGCAAAGCATCTTTTGATCGTAATGCTGGAGAAGGCGTCAACACATCGCTCCCACAGGCGCGAGCACAGCGAGCATAATAACCCGCCAATATTCGCATGTTCGGGTCTGGTAGATCTTCGCCCTACCTTTTTTGTGTATACTGCTAGCGGCAGAAGGGGCTTACTTGAGCCATAGCAAGCGAACCAAGCGCAGGTTTGGCAACAAATACAGGAGGATGCACTTGGCCGTAGACTGCCGCCGAATTTCTCTCTATCGGAGTAGAAAAGAGAATCAGGACGCTTCAAGACACAGAAGATGCACAAAGCACCTGATCCAAGTGCCCTCGATTATAGCACGCTGGTGGTGATTCTGGAGACGTGTTACAAACACTCTGCTGCGAGATGGCTAACGCGAAGGAATGTCATTGGCAAATTCATGAGGTGCACCTGGTCCAAACACAGAGAAGCCTAGCTAATCTCACCAAACCCAAAGCACGCGCCTGCGCTGCGAGTGCCGCCTTTTGGGCAAACGCCGTGAGCAAGTACACAATTTGTGTTCTGCGCGCAGCCGACCTCTCCGCGCTCCTGCAATTCCCGTCGTCCGCAGAACAACTACCATCAGAGACGAACAGGCCGATCTTCAATCCTACTAGACGCTCGATACAAGCCACTGAGCAGTTGCTGATGCATCCTACCACGCATGAAGCTGCAAAACTACTACCTCACCAATTCCCTGAATCGATTGTCACTTTGCAATCTATCTCGCAAGCTCGTATTGCAGCGCCAGGACTCTTCGCTGGAGTGGCTACGAAAGCAGTGCGTCTCCGCAAGACAACGAGCTTCCCTTCGCTTCGCTTTGCAACTCCACAAATGGGCATTCATGCACAAATACATCCTTGCGTGCTCCCATACAAGCTGCAAAGCGACAGTATCCCTTGTTGCACGTGTGCAGGTAGGTGCCAGCGTACTGGAAAACCAGCTGACTGACGCAACGCAAACACGGTCTCTGCCACACCGCAGCCGCAGACGCGAAAACACAAAATGCGGAGCTTCAACAGGCTCACAAACGCAGGTTCCGTAGGTAATCGCCGAAGACTCCGCATATTCTATCGTCCGACGAAGCAGTTTGCAACGAGGGTATGCGCAAGCTCACTACCAACTGTAAAGCAATGCAGCCAGGTATGTGCGGCGCGCTCGTCAACACGTTCCTTCTTAAATGACCGACGATGATTAAGCATGTTAAAGATGTACCGGAAACACCATGTGCGCGCAGATCGACTGCCGTTTGCCTCTGCCTTCTGTGATGCAGTGCTATAAACGTCCGTGCCCCAGCAAAAACAAAAACAAGCACCGAACACAAAGT
>NW_013547735.1:0-1320 GCF_000499425.1 Eimeria acervulina
ATATATTATATATATTATATATTATATATTATATATTATATATTATATATTATATATTATATATATATTGGGGTGTATATGCAGCTCTATTTGCTAGACATGCGAAAGGAGCCTCACTTGCAGTGGCTGGCGGTGCCGTTGCAAGGCAAAACGCCGGGCCGACGCTACGGCCACGTGATGGGCTACTGCAAGCCCAACATCATCGTACACGGCGGCAACGACGGGTAGTTATAATAATAATAATTAACCCTAAATAACCCTAATCAACTCTTAATAACAATAATAGTAAACCCTAATCAACCCTATTTAACCCTAAATAACAATAAATCGCAATAAATAACCCTAATAAACCTTCATAAACCCTAATAGACCCTAATAAAACCTAATAAAACCTAATAAAAACTATTAAACCCTAATAAAACCTATTAAACTCTAATAAACCCCAATAAACCCTAGTAAACCCTCAGAAACCCTAATAAACCCTAATAAAGCACAATAAATAACAATAAATAACAATGAATAACAAACCTGATAAACCCTAAGTCGTAACTCATCCTAAACCCTAACTAACCCTAAATAACTCTAAACCCTGCAAAACCCTGACATAGCCTAAACCCTCCCAAACCCTAAACCCTACGAAACCCTAGACCCTGCAGGTATATAGGTTTTAATCCGGGGGTATAAGGGTTTAGGGTTTCGCAGTAGGGGTTAATATGTATGCTTAGGGTTTAGGGTTTCGCAATAGGGGTTAATATGTATGATTAGGGTTTAGGGTTTCGCAGTAGGGGTTAATATGTATGATTAGGGTTTAGGGTTTAGGGTTTAGGGTTTAGGGTTTAGGGTTTGTGCACAGGGAACGGCCTCTAAGCGATGTCTGGTATATGGATGTAGAAGCCTCGCCCTTTCGCTGGAATGAAGTGCTGCTCCCGACAGACGGCAAAAGACCCTCACCTAGGGTTTATCATGCTGCAGAGGTATGGTTTAGGGTTTAGGGTTTAGGGTTTAGGGTTTAGGGTTTAGGGTTTAGGGCTTAGGGTTTTGAGGTTTAGGGTTTAGGGTTTAGGGTTTTGAGGTTTAGGGTTTAGGGTTTTGAGGTTTAGGGTTTAGGGTTTAGGGTTTTGAGGTTTGGGTTTAGGGTGGCTACTACACGGCATAGGGTTTCTTTTCTCTATACAGCATTGTCTGTCCTATATATATATACATACATATATATAAATATATATATTAATATATATATATATATGTATTTATATATATTTATTTATGTGTATATGTATGTATATAAGTATGCGTATGCATGCATATATATATATATACATA
>NW_013547734.1:0-2474 GCF_000499425.1 Eimeria acervulina
CGTTGAACACCATTACCACTTCTGGTAGTTTGCGGCATTCTGAAAATCCAGCTATAATTAATGGCGACTTCCTCAAATGAAGGTGAAATTGATCATGCATGGGACAGCCCACTTTGCGCAACCCCTTACATGCCCTGAAGACTACAAGCCACCCCCAGTACTCACGAATCAAAGATATTATAGAGCCCACTGGCCCCAGAAGCTGCAACGCAACACACTGAGAGGTAGTCGTCACTGATGAGAGTCGACGTATTTTTGAGTGAATACGCAACAAAGGATGCAGCTAAGACGTAGGTGCACCAGTTCCTTTCTTGGGAGATACCCTAAAAATACTTGCCTAGCCCCAAAAAACATGGAAATGTGTCGCGTGGTCAGCTTCCGTACGAACAGTCGTGCTGCGGCTGAACTAGCAGCCGGAGCACAACTGTTCGTAGGGGCGCTTATCCCGCAACCCCTCTCTCCGTTCATAGTTTCGTCTTTAGGCCAAGTTCGCTAGTTAGTTTAGTCACGTGCTGCGAACGCAAGAGCAGATCACGTGCGCCTGAATAGGATTCTCGGCACAAAATGTCACGTGCAAAAGTTTTGGTTTTCTATCTTCCTGGACTGGAAGTTCCTTCCATTCCCTTCATGCGGGTGATGAACTAAAAGCCGCTTTTTTGTGAATAGGAAATGCGACACTCAGTGCAAGATATTATGCCTCTCAGAAGCCTCGTACGTACCCAACCTAAGAGTCAATGCGTCTCCAGCAGCATACACGTGCACAAATCAGCGTTGTGGCACCACCACTGCATTACATAATGTTGACTTTACGGCGTCCAAGCGAATCCCCTCTGGCCACACCGAACAATACACCCTTGGCATCAGAAACCCAAGATATTCACTTTTGACCACACCTAAGGTTGTTCAATAGGGAGTAAGTTCGCTGGCTCCGGATCCATGCAGATGCATCTGACGGAGCAAGTAGCGCGACCGCCTGGTGTTCCCGTCACGTGTGTAGGTTCCGGCGATACTAAACCCTAAAGGGGCTCTTCAGTAGAGGCCCATGAAGGCGCTGAAAGGCATGGCAGGCCATTCCGCTCGAGGTCTCTTCTCTCTCGAAGTTTCGACAACTAACTCACGTACAATTGGCTAGTTGAGCTTTCTAGCTACGCTTACTAAAAGGCTGGCGGCTCGTGCCCGAGTAAACCAAACGTACTCATACGGGAACGTTTTGCCGCCATAGCAGCTGTAGAGCTTTTGACTCGTTCCTTCACTATGAACCCCTCTTTTTGTGCTTCACATCTCTTTGGCCAACTACCGATAGGGCCGGGGCTGCTTGAATTTAGTGAAAGCATCGCCCGAATAGAAGGAGCACCCTAACTGCGCAGCGGCGGCATAGTGCTGTCGTAGCATTTGGCTTGCGTCAGGCTCTGGGCGTTCTCGAACTGGGATTGATTTCTTCGGAAGACGAAGCTGCACAACTGAAACGAACGCTCTTTTGCAGTGTGGTCCAACTATGGCAAGAGCCGGGCGTCCGGTCCATAGAAGGACGACGGCGGTTCTTAGCAGAAGCGAACAGTACTTTTGCTGACAGCGTATCTCCCGCGGAAGGAAGGGACTGGTGCGCCTACGTCTTAGCTGCATCCTTTGTTGCGTATTCACTCAAAAATACATCGACTCTCATCAGTGACGGCTGCCTCTCGGTGTGTTGCGTTGCAGCTTCTGGGGCCAGGGGGCCCTATAACATCTTTGATTCGTGAGTACTGGGGGTGGCTTGTAGTCTTCAGGGCATGTAAGGGGTTGCGCAAAGTGGGCTGTCCCATGAATGATCAATTTCACCTTCATTTGAGGAAGTCGCCATTAATTATAGCTGGATTTTCAGAATGCAGCAAACTACCAGAAGTGGTAATGGTGTTCAACGTCACTGAATTCAGCCTTACGCCCGTTATGTCTGAAAGAACCCTTGTCCTTTAGCGAGGACACATCGCCACACATACGGGGAGACGCACACTTGTGGCGCATGCTTCCCTTAGCTGTTGCTCGAGAGATATACGACCACGACTCATCATGCCAAACAGAGCACCTGTTGACATGCTCATTAAATTGTGCGTTTCGAAGAATTGCGTCGATCAACCTGGGCAACAGGCAACCCCCTGTTACTGAAAGGGTATTTATGGCGTATCCTGCGCCTACTATCGTCCAAAATAGTTGTTAAAATCACAGGACGATGCAGCTTATCCTTCACATTTACTCTCCCTTGCCTCTGCCACATTTCAAAGTCTGTCCTTGTCCTGCATGTGCAAGGTATTTCTGAACTTGTCGAGCACGCCCTAGCCTCAGCACAGTCTCTCTAGCACTTCCTTTGCCGTCTTCTGTAGGTAAATCCTGAACGTTCTTGGAGCAAGTGGCGAACAGAAGAGCATTCTCTTGAGCCAGATAATGTGATCCTTCGCAGGACGGACTCCTGACTTGAAAATTGCCATTGCCTCACTAAG
>NW_013547733.1:0-2235 GCF_000499425.1 Eimeria acervulina
ATGCAGCATTCGTTGAGCAAAGACAAGCGTCCTTTGAAAAATGCGAAAGTCATGGACTTGGGGTTTCAGCGAGATGACGCGTTGCAGAATATCGTGAAGGTTCGCGTCGTTTTTTGCCGTTTCGGCAGCTGGTGGAAGAAACTCTCAGTTGCTTGGAGGCGTGGTGAATTGAACGCCGCTCAGCTCTAAGGCGGGAGTTTGCACGCCTGCACTATACATGTGCTATGGCGGCGCTTTTCCGGAATTCGCTTTTGCGCTCAGAACAAGCATGTGCCTTTAAATACAGCTCGTTGGGAAGAGTGTGCATTGGGTGTGCTGCTGGAGTCTGCATGAGTGAAAAAGAAGCAAGAGGTAGTTTGCACAGATCTGAAAGCACGTTTGCATAAACAATAAGCAGCACCCGCTGACGCTGTCCAGGGGGGCATCCCATAGGCGAGCCGTTGGCAAGTAGTATGTTGACTGCACAGGCAGCAGCTTTGCAGGTTTGGCAGTTAACCCACCTGCGGCAACTATATGGTTTTTGCGTGGGATGTTTTTTACGTGTTCCGCATAATGCAGGGGAGGACTCTGTCCAGGCGGTAAGCCTTTTTCACCGGATGGCAGGAAGGAGCATGGGCAGAGGAAAAAAGCCGTCACAATTATGGCTCCTGCATGCGGGCGTGGAGACTCTATGCAGCAGTGCCGTCTGCGCTTTCAAGAGCACACGGGTGTCGAGAAGCCTGTAGCATGCGTTTTGCATCATGGCAGCTACTCGAGCAGGCGTATCGTAGCCTTCGGTATGCTGTTCTGGCAACGGGCAATACTTCGCGCCGTTTGTGGATTGGTTGTGCTGGTTGGGTAGGTCGTTTTTAGTCCTGGTTGTTTCAGGGGTGCCCTGGCAAATTCCTGGTTTAAGGAAAGAATATGGGGCTGGCGAGAGGGATGGGCCAAATGGAAAGAGGGCTGCAGCGGCCTTTCACATGCGTGTGAACACGATCCAACAGGGAGTGCGTTACGTCTAAACCTTATGCCAACCTAGTTGGGGCCCAGGTGCGACTCTGCAGGGTCGTCCTCTGGCTCGGAGGAGTCACGTGTGTTTGGTGAAAGTAAGCCGGTGCTTAACAACACGGGAAATACAGCGCGTTGACTGTTTCTGAGCGGATTGAAGGGGGATGAGGATGGCTGCCCTACGCTTGGAATCCCATTAGAAAGGCACGCAAGGGCGTCGTTCAATCGGTGACTGGTCAGGGTGAGCGAGCGTTCAGCCTGGCCCCTAGTGTGCAGGACCTCGCGCACGACTGTTGGCTTCAGGGAGGGTGTTTCACGTAACCGGCATCCGACAGCAGTGAGGTGCAGGCATATGTGGAAGGGTATGCTTGCTGTACTTCACGTCCAGGTGCCTGTAATGGCGAAACAATATATGGATGCGCTGATCCTTGCAGCAGCTTTGCGTTTGCCTGACCGAAGTTGAAAGGACACAATTGGGAAAGCATGTGTTGGTGCTAAAGCCAAACTCACACCCGAGGGTTGGGCATGGCATTGATCACGCTCTTTTTGAGGGGCGCCAACGACGCGGCAACTTCTCTCAGCGTCTCTGCCACGCATCTACGATATAGGGGAGACGAACGCAGACAATACACATCGTGCACGTTGCGCGCCTTTCCATCTTGTGCTTGACAAAGTACCCGCAAGAGTACCCTTGAGTAGACGCATGGGCATGTGAGGTCAAAAAGACACAAAGGGGGTTACGTGCTGCTCGCTAATTTTATGCTAGTTCGTAGCGTGCAGTGCTGCGCAGGACGTGCGTCATTTACACAATGGACCTAGACTGCGTGTTGTGTAGGCCGCACCGGGGGGGAGAGCTTAAATTATACAATGCGTGGCTAAGACAATGCGGTGCGTGGGAGCGTTCTGCACAAGGAATCTTTGGAGTGGCATGCGCTGACGTGGTTCGTAAGCATGTAAAGATTAAACATAATTAGAGGAGTCTTCTTTATCTCCTCAGCCGACACGGATGGACAGAGGCGGATAAGCGGATGAGACGAAATCGAGGCAGGTAGCAGCAACTTTAAACCAGATGAGCTCTGATCCGTATGCACTAGTTGACTAACCTTCTCTTAAGAGTCCGCGGCCATGTAGTCATGCCCATGGAATGCCGATGCCAAGAGTTTCTGTGCCGCCATAGTTCCATTTGCACTAAGCATGCTCCTCGCTGTTAAAGGCTTCACGGGCTCAAACCGCACTCGGCCACCGCAC
>NW_013547732.1:0-1476 GCF_000499425.1 Eimeria acervulina
TATATATATATATATATATATATATATATATGCATGGAATTGTACGCATACATATATATAAAGAGATGTAAATAGATATAGACATACAAACATAGAAGCCGCTGTAAATATAGATATGTACGCATACGCACAGATACATATACCTGTATTTACATATATATATATATATATATATATATATTAGCACGAAGTCGTATGATAGAAACCGCAGTTGTATGCAGAGGCCGCGCTGACCGGTCGTAAGCAAACAGAAAGAAGTCCACTTAATAACGGCAGCAGCAACAGCAGCAGCAGCAGCAGCAGCAACAGCAGCAGCAAAGGGAAGATTACAGTTAGTGTGTGTATCAATTGTTCGCAGTGTTGCCTCTCTTGTCATCTCCTTCTCGCCTCGGCTGCAGCAGCGCTGCTGCGGCTGGGCGGTTGAGCTGCTGCAGCAGCAACGAGTCGGCTGCCTCTCCTGCTGCTCCTGCTGCTCCTGCTCCTGCTGCTGGCACAGGCATGGGCTCCTTGCTGGGGCCGCTGCCCTTGTTGAGTCCTCCAGCTGCTGCTAGTTCTGCTGCGACTGCTAATACTGCTGCTCCTGCTGCTCCTGCTGCTGCTGGTTCCCCCGGCTTCTGGAAGTCCATGAGCGGAGCTGCTGCCTCGCCAGCAGGTGCAGCAAAACAAGATACAGCAGCAGGAGCAGCAGCAGCAGCAGCAACAGCAACAGGTGACAGCTTCTGGCCCTCCAGCACAAGAGTGCTGGGAGTCCATGCAAATGATCAGAGGGATTTGGACAGCGGAAATGCAGACGCGGAAGGTAAGAGGCAGCAGGAGGTGTTGCTGCTGCTGCTGCTGGGGCTGCTGTTGTAGCTGCTGCTACTGCTGCTGCTAATATTAATTGCGGCGCTTTGTAGCTGCAGCTCCTGCAACTGCTACTGGTGGTGCTACAGTATTCGTACTGCTGCTACTGCTACTGTTTGCTGCCGGTGATGATCTTGGCTTTGGAGTTTTGCAGCTGCTTGTTGCTGCTCTGTTGCTTTGCTGCAGCAGCAGCAGCAGCAAAGGCTTATAGAGAGGCGTGGGCTGCTCTCCTCCGCGCTGTCTCCTTAGCTGAGGCGGAAGACGCCCAGGCTGCGTTGCAGGCAGCCCGAGAAGCATCAGCAGCAGCAGCGGCAGCAGCAGCAGCAGCAGCAGATGCAGCAGCAGCAGACAGGGAGTCAGCAGCAGACGCAAATGTCCTCTCTTTGGTATTGGCAGCCGGCGTCCACCTCGCGGGCAGACTCGAAGTAATTATTCATCTTACACCAACTTCAGCATTCTTTAAGTATATTTATGCATATATATATATATGTATATATTTATGCTATATAGATGTACGTATATATACATAAATACATATATATATATACGTAGATCTGCAAAGATATTATGGACATGTTATCTATTGGCGTGTATGCATACATGGAAGTGCATATATATATATATATATATATA
>NW_013547731.1:0-2172 GCF_000499425.1 Eimeria acervulina
CTGCGACAAAACTGTGGCAGCAACGCTGTTGCGAAAAGCAAAGCGAATGTGCACGCATCGCCACGTTGACGTGGTGAAATGCTCCAAACCGTAGATTAACGCACGCATGCGTCGGAGCAGGCTGCATTACAGAATGCTTCTTGCTATGGCAGTTCGGGCAGTGCCACATCCACGCGATGCCACTCGCACTGCCGCCCACTCCTGTCGTGGCCGGGAGTCGCAGGAAGGTGCACTGACTAAGCCAAATGCGTCTAGCGCACTACGCGAGACACAAAGGCAGAGCCGAGAATTGATGCGAGTTACGGTTAACGGATTGCTCCAGTTATAGACGCCAAGAGCACTGCACAAACACTGGAGCGGTCCGGCGATACATACAGCTTGGCATGCTACTCTTGCAGGCTAACGGCAACCACGTGTTCTACAGACACTGATTCCGCTTTGAATAGCATGGCGCTACACGACAGCAACACGTCTAGCCCAACGGCTTGCATACGCCCTGAACGCAGTGTGAGTTGCGCATGCCACTCTTGCAAGCTAACGGCAACCACGTGTTCTACAGACACTGATTCCGCTTTGAATAGCATAACGCTCCACATCAGCAACACGTCTAGCCCAACGGCTGGCATACGCCCTGAACGCAGTGTGAGCTGCAAGGGCCGACGCATCCTAAAATGAATGCATGGCCAAACAAGATGAGGACAACGAATTTTTGCCCTCTACGAGTGCTTGCGCACATAAGGCCACGCCGCTCGCTATCATCATGTCCACGCGCCTATTATCCTCATTTAGTCCCAACAACCTCCGCCAATATTCCGCTTTGAATAGCATAACGCTCCACCACAGCAACACGTCTAGCCCAACGGCTAGCATACGCCCTGAACGCAGTGTGAGTTGCAAGGGCCGACGCATCCTAAAATGAACGCATGGCCAAACAAGATTATCACAACGAATTTTTGCCCTCTACGAGTGCTTGCGCACATAAGGCCACGCCGCTCGTTATCATCATGTCCACGCGCTTATTAGCCTCATTTAGCCCCAACAACCTCCGCCAATATCATCAATACGCGTGTCCAAAAGCCATTTCCATGCTCCTAGGGGAGCCTCTGGCAAACAAGCAGACCTCAGGCTCCCTACCAACTGGCAAGGCCACCTGAAAAATCAACGGTGGGTGCGCAGCTTGTTGCACAGCCTAGTATCACGTGCCAATGGCAGCATGTACACATTATTGCGCATTTAACAAGTAAGTCTACGTGTTGCGAGTTAAATGTGTTTGACGATCGGGACCTTAATGGAAACCACCGAACATCGTAAGTGTCTAGAGTCCGGCCAATATTCAATACGTCGCACACCCCATACCAGCGCTATCCTTCCGGTAACGCTGGCTCCAACTCCCGGATCGGCGGGACACAGGTATACACCTGCCCTCTTCGAGTGCAAAGCAAGTTTTGCAGCGAAATTTTATCATCGCCGACAGCGTATTGATGGCTGGCTATCCCAACGCGCGTCTTTGAAGGTAGCGGATTGTACATATTCACGTGCACCTTGCGACGTCTCTGCGCACCCTCATATCTGTCGTACCCCAGCGTCCATCCCGTCGCGCATTTTATTCATCGACCCCCGTGGAGCCAGTACTGCCTTACCGATTACTACACGCATGCGCGTCGTGCAACACTCAAAGATGCATACTGTATGTATCATTGATGTCCACGAAAGTAACGGCCGAGGCGAGCTCCGGCGGTCACCGTATACCTAATGAACTCTACCATACGCATCAATTATAGCGCGGGGCTCCCCACAAGGTGGTACGGGGCAATTACGGACACCAGCAAGCCAGTGCTGAAGCTGCAAGCCTGTTAGCAAGATCATTTGCGACCTCTTGCCCAGCATTAGCCAGGTACAACAGCCGACGTACTTCTGGCACAATCAATATCACTACCGAAACGTGTCCAAGATGGCTAATGCGCAACGTTCTATGTTTCTGCCCACGCTGCCTGCTTACTGGCTGGAGGCAGTATCATATGGTCACAACCACTGCGCACCGGTCCGGAGTTTTACTGGCAGAATACCCAAAACCTGGATCCAACGGATTATGCTCTACATACTTCTCCACGGCCCATGCTGCCTGAGCACCGCGCAGCTCTCTGAGTAAATCGGACTGCAACCGCTGCCTAA